>NC_052331.1:3520000-3615000 GCF_016432855.1 Salvelinus namaycush
CGTCTGCCCAGCGCCGTCTGAGCTGCCCGTCTGCCCAGCGCCGTCTGAGCTGCCCGTCTGCCCAGCGCCGTCTGAGCTGCCCGTCTGCCCAGCGCCGTCTGAGCTGCCCGTCTGCGCAGCGCCGTCTGAGCTGCCCATCTGTCCAGCGCCATCTGAGCTGTCCGTCAGTCAGGAGCTGCCAGAGCCGCTAGCAAGCCAGGAGCTGCCAGAGCCGCTAGCAAGCCAGGAGCTGCCAGAGCCGCTAGCAAGCCAGGAGCTGCCAGAGCCGCTAGCAAGCCAGGAGCTGCCAGAGCCGCTAGCAAGCCAGGAGCTGCCAGAGCCGTCAGTCAGCCAGGACCTGCCAGAGCCGTCAGTCAGCCAGGACCTGCCAGAGCCGTCAGTCAGCCAGGACCTGCCAGAGCCGTCAGTCAGCCAGGACCTGCCAGAGTCGACAGTCAGCCAGGAGCTGCCAGAGCCGTCAGCCAGCCAGGATCTGACAGAGTCGTCCTTCATTCCGGAGCTGCCGGAGTCCCCCGCCTGTCCGGAGCTGCCGGAGTTGTCCTTCACTCCGGTGCTGCCGGAATCTCCCGTCCATTCGGGACCCATGGCTAGGGTTCCCAGGCCAAGGTCGGCGGCGAGGATCGCCGCTCATAAGAGGCCACGGGGGCGATTAAGGAGGCGGACAAAAACAATGGTGAAGTGGGGTCCACGTCCCGCGCCAGAGCCGCCACCGCGGACAGACGCCCACCCAGACCCTCCCCTATAGGTTTAGGTTTTGCGGCCGGAGTCCGCACCTTTGGGGGGGGGGGGGGGTGCTGTCACGTTCTGACCTTTATTTTCCCTTGTTTTGTCTTTATTTAGTATGGTCAGGGCGTGAGTTGGGGTGGGCAGTCTATGTTATTTGTTTCTATGTTTAGGTTTGTTCATTTAGCCTGATTATGGTTCTCAATCAGAGGCAGGTGTTTTGCATTGTCTCTGATTGGGAGCCTGTTTTCACTGTTGGTTTGTGGGTGTTTGTCTTCCGTGTCAGTGTTTGTCACATTTGTTATTTTGTTATTTGTGTAGTGTTCAGTTTATATTATTAAAACATGGACACTTACCACTCTGCGTATTGGTCCTCCGATCCTTTTCGCCTCTCCTCGTCAGATGAGGAGGAAGAGATAGACAGCCGTTACAGTGGGAGAACTTGCATAATTAGTGGCTGACTAAATACTTTTTTTGCCCCACTGTATGTGTTGCTTAGAAAATGGCAGAGGGCATCAGAGTTTATCTAACAACTCCAAACTTAAAGCAATTTCATGTGGAGCAGGAACCACTGACTAGCTGCATTTAGCTATTATCAAGCAGTGGGGAACCGTCATGGCCCTCTATGCAGAGAGGGCCTAAGGATAGATACAAATCTGTATACATTTTTATATATTAAAATTTGTCATTTTGTTTTCATTGATTCAATATTTTTTTGTCTTAATTGTAATGATCTTCCTATTGTATTTCTTCAGTTCGTGTTGGAAAAAGAAGGGTTCATTTCCAAGATAAAAAAATATCCAATCAGATTTTTTTTTTGCTCTTCTCTTGGTAGAAATAATCTAGCTGGGCTCAACTCTCATTAGCTAGGCCCTCAGGCTTTGAATAGAAGGCACCAGCCAACGTCATTGACACTGACTTCTGATCTCATCGTTATGTACTCAATGTCTGACTTTGAGGGTAAGAGCCTGGCTGATCTGTTCCACTTTCTCCAACAGAAGAGACTAATTGATAGTATGCACCAATTGTATCTGCTTTACCTGTCTAGTTTTGACCATTCCAGTGTCCACTGCATCAGTAGAAAGACATATTCCAGGAACAACACTGGATATGCTCGACTGTCAGCCCTGGCTTTGATCTCAATCAAAAAATTACTTATTTCGGATTTAAAATCAAAAGACAAGCTATATGAACCTGCCATTTCCCATTTCATAAAGAAGGACAGGTGAATGGACTTCGTTTTTAAATGATAATCATAATGGTGAGTGGACTTTTTGTTTTCATCTACAGCTTGCTTTTTGTTGCTATCTCGTTCATATCATTTTGAGTACAATGTGTAACATATTATTTCAGCTTTAGATCACTGGTTGTGTGGTAAAAACAAAGGTAAAGACGTTGCAGTTGGAAGTACTGGGTACATGACATTTTGTGTTGTGGTGCATTTTTTAAATTGTGCATGCTGGCGATACAGCGCAACTTTGTTCTCTCTGACAGGATATACTGTCCGTGGTCTTGAAACAATGTGACTAGATGTGTGGTTGAATTTATTCCACCGCTATTTGAGTGACTGTTTGTTTTGGCAAATGTTTCTTTGAAACGCCGCAACCGTATTTTCTTCTCACGTGGTTCCTGCTATTGATATTTGCAACCGTTGTGTACGTGTGCTGCTTCTGTGAGCCACAGCCGAGGCGTGACTTAGGACCGTTTGACTCTGTCATCAAAGAATTGCTTCTCTTACATAGGTCTGCAAAAGAAAGGTCTCAAGTCATGCTCTGTATACACAGGCATCCGAGTTCTCTATCTATATCTATGACGTCAGATCTTTTTCTGCGACTGAGGGCCTAGCTCCAATAGTCACGGTTCGCCACTGTTATCAAGAAATCTGCTGGTACCTCTTAACTGGTTAGGACAGCTCATGAGGTCTCCGAAATATCTGTTGACTAGGTGTGACTCTTATGACTAAAGAGGCTTCATGTGTAACGGATGTGAAATGGCTAGCTAGTTAGCGGGTACGCGCTAGTAGCGTTTCAATCAGTTACGTCACTTGCTCTGAAACCTAGAAGTAGTGTTGCACCTTGCTCTGCAAGGGCCGTGGCTTTTGTGGAGCGATGGGTAACGACGCTTCGTGGGTGTCAGTTGTTGATGTGTGCAGAGGGTCCCTGGTTCGCGCCCGTGTCGGGGCGAGGGGACGGTTTAAAGTTATACTGTTACACATGCATAGCTTTTATTTTTACCCTTAAGAGTAGGAGTAAAATGTCGCTATTCTCAGTACTTACGACCAATGTTTTACTCTGACACGCTTTGTGGCTATGGCCTTGGTTTCATTGACGGACTCTTTTGGCATAAAGGAACTACTTCACTGCCTTATCCGCTTGAATAAAATACAAAATAGTATCTAGCAAGATGGAGATCAGGGAGGTTATTTTTAATGAGTGCTTTTTGCAAGTGGCTAGTTTGCATCAACCTCCTTTACTAAAACCACCACAGATGTTTTGCATGCAAACTTCGCTTTCGAATCACAACGTTCTGGCATGTCTGAGTTGTGATTTGTTGGGAGTGTTCTCTTTCTGAAGAAAACCCCAGATTTTTTTTCCCTTATCAAAGTTGCCAAAAGATAACATAATAGCATACCAGCCTGGTTGTGGATCAGGTCCATGTAATAACATAATGATATACATCTGTCCCCTCGCTCCGACCCGGGCGCGAACCAGGGACCTTCTGCACACATCAACAACTGACACCCACGAAGCATCGTTACCCATCGCTCCACAAAAGCCGCGGCCCTTGCAGAGAAAGGGGAACCACTACTTCAAGGTTTCAGAGCAAGTGACGTTACCGACTGAAAGGCTGCTAGCGCGCACCACCGCTAACTAGCTAGCCATTTCACATCGGTTACACATGTAATAACATGATAATGACATACCTGCCAGGTTGTGGATCAGGTCCATGTAATAACATGATAATGACATACGGTACCTGCCAGGTTGTAGATCAGGTCCATGTAATAACATGATAATGACATACTGTACCTGCCAGGTTGTGGATCAGGTCCATGTAATAACATGATAATGACATACTGTACCTGCCAGGTTGTGGATCAGGTCCGTGTAATAACATGATAATGACATACTGTACCTGCCAGGTTGTGGATCAGGTCCATGTAATAACATGATAATGACATACTGTACCTGCCAGGTTGTGGATCAGGTCCATGTAATAACATGATAATGACATACTGTACCTGTCAGGTTGTGGATCAGATCCATGTAATAACATGATAATGACATACTGTACCTGCCAGGTTGTGGATCAGGTCCGTGTAATAACATGATAATGACATACTGTACCTGCCAGGTTGTGGATCAGGTCCGTGTAATAACATGATAATGACATACTGTACCTGTCAGGTTGTGGATCAGGTCCATGTAATAACATGATAATGACATACTGTACCTGCCAGGTTGTGGATCAGGTCCGTGTAATAACATGATAATGACATACTGTACCTGCCAGGTTGTGGATCAGGTCCATGTAATAACATGATAATGACATACTGTACCTTCCAGGTTGTTGATCAGGTCCATGTAATAACATGATAATGACATACTGTACCTGCCAGGTTGTGGATCAAATCCATGTAATAACATGATAATGACATACTGTACCTGCCAGGTTGTGGATCAGGTCCATGTAATAACATGATAATGACATACTGTACCTGCCAGGTTGTGGATCAGGTCCATGTAATAACATGATAATGACATACTGTCAAGAGAATTTTCAATCCCAATGATAATAACTATCAATCAATAGCTTTGACCAATCCCGAGGTTTGTAAGACCATGGTTATAATAATAATTAGGCAAAGACTCAGCTCATGCAAAAGGTTAGTACAGTTTATTCACGAGAACGTTCTCAAGTCCACAATACAAAGACATCCATTTTATAGCGGCGCACATACTTCCACACAAACAGTAGGTATCATACGCACATACATACACACGAACAGTAGGTATCCTATGCACATACTGTATCACTACCCAGCCGACAAAGATTAGGGAGAACGCGAGAAGCACTCCCTGTCCTCCCCCAAGATTAGGGAGTCCGTGAGAAGTACTCCCTGCCTTCTCCCAAATCTCTGTGGCCCCTAGCCAAGGTCGGCACCGGATTTTGCTCAGACAGTCTGTGTTTAAGATACTATAAAGACATATTGTACAGATATATTGTTTTACCCTAATTCTGACTAAAACTACACACATCATTTATTATAATTTTACTGACTAAAACTACACACATCATTAATAATAATTTTATGATTCTAATCAATTTCATACAATTATATGGTTTCAGGGTGGAATATTCTAATCATTAATTTAAAAATTCCATTAACACATACCTGCAGGTTGTGGATCAGGTCCATGTAATAACATGATAATGACATTACCTGGCAGGTTGTGGATCAGGTCCATGTAATAACATGATAATGACATACCTGCCAGGTTGTGGATCAGGTCCATGTAATAACATGATAATGACATACCTGCCAGGTTGTGGATCAGGTCCATGTAATAACATGATAATGACATTACCTGGCAGGTTGTGGATCAGGTCCATGTAATAACATGATAATGACATTACCTGGCAGGTTGTGGATCAGGTCCATGTAATAACATGATAATGACATACCTGGCAGGTTGTGGATCAGGTCCATGTAATAACATGATAATGACATACCTGCCAGGTTGTGGATCAGGTCCATGTAATAACATGATAATGACATACCTGCCAGGTTGTGGATCAGGTTCATGTAATATATAGCATATAACTATCTACTCCTAGACCAGGACCCAGAACCAAGCCATTTACCTCTCGACTTCTCACACCACTTTTTACACCATGTACAGTAATATAATCTATGTTGCCACTCGGATCCTGGCTCTGCAACTTGCCAGCAGGATTTGATCTACACTGAGGTTTGGCAGATTTAGAGTTACTCATTTCCTACCTTTCTTTCCTATCCATTCCTTCCCAGATTAATATTATATTATTCATCTATGTATCTATATACATTATTAATTGTATAATTAATAGTGGACCACAATAACCAAGCACAACAATAAACAGGGACCATCAAAATAGTCTTAGACCTCAATAAACAGAGACAATCAACAATTGCCTTAACCGTTCTTTCCGTAGGCCTGAACACACTATTACATTACATTGTAATACTTTCATTCACATTCATCAAACAGATTGAGTTTATTCCAGAAAAAACTGATTGGGTCTATTCAGTAAATACAGATTGGGTCTAGAGTAACCGGTCACGGTATAGTTATTCTTAATTTATACTTTCAGACAGACAGATTACAGATATTTGAGAAAGGACAGTCAATTTACCCTCAATTGGTAGATCGCTTACAACAGGGGACACTCCACCACCCACTAGAGAAACAGTCAACTTGCTTACAACAGGGGAAACTCCACCACCCACTAGAGAAACAGTCAACTTGCTTACAACAGGGGAAACTCCACCACCCACTAGAGAAACAGTCAACTTGCTTACAACAGGGGACACTCCACCACCCACTAGAGAAACAGTCAACTTGCTTACAACAGGGGACACTCCACCACCCACTAGAGAAACAGTCAACTTGCTTACAACAGGGGACACTCCACCACCCACTAGAGAAACAGTCAACTTGCTTACAACAGGGGAAACTCCACCACCCACTAGAGAAACAGTCAACTTGCTTACACCAGGGGACACTCCACCACCCACTAGAGAAACAGTCAACTTGCTTACAACAGGGGAAACTCCACCACCCACTAGAGAAACAGTCAACTTGCTTACAACAGGGGACACTCCACCACCCACTAGAGAAACAGTCAACAGTCAAACGGATTTAGAAAAAAGGTAAGTTACCTCTTCGTTTTGGCGAGCGATATGGGTTCTGGTCCTGCTGTAGCGATCTGGGTCACGGCACCAAGAATTGTGGTGGATAAACCACTCAGATGAAGGCAGCCCGATCTCAATATACAAACGCTTTATTTGAACATGCATGGGAAAACTAATTTGACTCGCTCTTTGTTCTTACAGATATTTTGTACAGGCAGAGGATGGGAGGAGTGTTTCACATGCCCTTTCAATGAGTACAGTACTTCTGCTTATCACCACAGATATTAGGCCTAGAGAAAGACAAAACATACCAAGGACATGTTCACTCCCCCACACATCCTGTGATAACAGGAACCATGAAAGATTGTTTCACAGAAAGTTAAAGCAGGACAGTTTAGAAACAGTTATAAACAGACTGGTTATATTACATATCAGGGAACAGAGCAACCTTACAGACAAGACAAGGAACAAGATGACTGTCTTCTTCAGGTCATATAAGATAACAAATCACATTTCCCCTTCCACACCTGCCAAGTTGTGGATCAGGTCCATGTAATAACATAATGATATTGATAACATACTAGCCTGGTTGTGGATCAGGTCCATGTAATAACATGATAATGACATACAAGCCAGGTTGTGGATCAGGTCTATGTAATAACATGATAATGACATACAAGCCAGGTTGTGCTCTCAGGTTCATGTAATAACATGATGATAACATACCCGCCAAAATGTATAGAATAGCAGGAAATTAGCTTGCTCAGACCTTGCGGGGTGCCTCGTGAAACTGAGGTATGTCACTTTCCAGAGGGAAAGAACATCTGTTATATTTCCTTGCTGTTAAAAGTAGTGAAAATAGTCCTTTATCCATCGTTTTGATGCTAACTGACTATCCTGCTTTCGTTTCGGTGATTTGAATCTCAGCAACCTGGAAAGATTAAAGAGACTGTAAATGTAGGTCCATTTTAATTTAGACAGTTTAAATGTAGTTTTAGTCATGTCAATGTAGACGGTGGTTGTTTTCACCCTCAAAATGAAATCAAAATAAAATCCCATTGGCCAAATTGAATGGGCCGGGAGTTTGACACTGGCTTTGGGCAGTATAGTACATACCAGAAGAAATTTGTCTGTGTGTGTCTGTCCTCAGGTTCTTCAGGAAGCAGAGTAGTGACAGTGAGGTGGATCTATGGTTCAGATTATCAGTTAAAAAAACTTGAATATACAGCGGACAATGTCTTTATCCATATACCGTATGCTGAACCGGCTGAGGCGTGAGAGCCTGACGAACCAACCGAGGCATGAGAGCCCGATGAGCCGGCCGAGGCGTGTTCCCGGGATCGCCCCCTTGGTTGGTGTCCTGTGGCTGGAGCCACGCTCCAGGGAGGGGGTACTGCCACGTGTACTCCCTCTCCGGTGCTCTAGGTTGCCAGGCTCCCACGCCTCAGCCGGTTCGACAGGTTCCCGCGCCTCAGAGGTGACCGTTCTGCTCCTGATTCCCGGGATCGTTCCTTTGGTCGGCGTCCTGCGGCTGGAGTCGCTCGTTGGGGAGGGGGTACTGTCACGTGTACTCCCTCTCTGGCGCTCTAGGTCACCAGGCTCCCGCACCTCAGCCAGTTCAACAGGTTCCCGCACCTCAGCAGAGGTGACCGGTCCGCTCCTGATCCCCGGGATTGTCCCCTTGGTCGGCGTCCTGCGGCTGGAGCCTCGGACCAGAGAGGGTTTACTGTCACATATCTCTCCGGCGCGTAGGGATAACTTATTCCTTGCCACCCACTCTGAAACTAACTGCAACTCTTTGTTAAGTGTTGCAGTCATTTCATTCACTGTAGTAGCTGACATGTATAGTGTTGAGTCATCTTCATACATAGACACTCTGGCTTTACTCAAAGTCAGTGGCATGTCATTAGTAAAAATTGAAAAATTGAAAAAAGCAAGGGGCCTAAACAGCTACCCTGGGGAATTCCTGATTCTACCTGGATTATGTTTGATAGGCTTCCATTAAAGAACACCCTCTGTGTTATGTTAGACAAGTAACTCTTTATCCACATTATAGCAGGGGGTGTAAAGCCATAACACATACGTTTTTCCAGCAGCAGACTGTGATCGATAATGTCAAAAGCTGCACTGAAGTCTAACAATAATTTGATCATCAATTTCTCTCAACCAATCATCAGTAATTTCTGTAAGTGCTGTGCTTGTTGAGTGTCCTTTCCTATAAGCATGCTAAAAGTCTGTTGTCAATTTGTTTACTGTAAAATAGTATTGTATCTGGTCAAACACAATTTTTTTCCAGAAGTTTACTAAGGGTTTGTAACAAGCTGATTGGTCGGCTATTTGAGCCAGTAAATGGGGCTTTACTATTCTTGGGTAGCAGAATGACTTTAGCCTCCCTCCAGACCTGAGGGTACACACTCTCTAGTAGGCTTAAATTGAAGATGTGGCAAATAGGACTGGTAATATCATCTGCTATTATCCTCAGTAATTTTCCATCCAGATTGTCAGACCCTGGTGGCTTGTCATTGTTGATAGACAACAATCATCTTTTCACCTCTTCCACACTGACTTTACGGAATTGAAAAGTACAACTATTGTCTTTCATAATTTGGTCCGATATACTAGGATGTGTAGTATCAGCGTTTGTTGCTGGTATGTCATCCCTAAGTTTTTTTATCTTGCCAATGAAAAAGTAATTAAAGTAGTTGGCAATATCAGTGGGCTTTGTGATGAATGAGCCACCTGATTCAATGGAGCCGACCGAGTTGGCTTTTTTCCCCAAAATTTCATTTAAGGTGCCCCATAGCTTTTTACTATCATTCTTTATATAATTTATCTTTGTTTCATAGTATAGTTTATTTTTATTTAGTCACATGATTTCTTAATTTGCAGTACGTTTGCCAATCAGTTATTTGCCATACCTTTTGCCTCATCCCTCTCAACCATAACATTTTTCAATTCCTCATCAATTCAAGGGGATTTAACAGTTTTTACAGTCATTTTCTTAATGGGTGCATGCTTATTAGTAACTGGAATAAGCCATTTTCATAAATGTGTCAAGTGCAGTGGCTGGTTGCTCCTCATTACACACCACAGACCAGCAAATATTCTTTACATCATCAACATATGAATCACTACAAAACGTATTGTATGACCTTTTATACACTATATTAAGCCCAACCTTTGGAACTTTGGTTTTCCTAGATATGGCTATTATATTGTGATCACTACATCCTATCGATTTGCATACTGCTTTAAAGCAAATATATGCAGCATTAGTAAAGATGTGATCAATACATGTTGATGATTTAATTCCTGTGCTGTTTGTAACTACCCTGGTAGTTTGACTAACAACCTGAACCAGGTTGCAGGCACTGGTTACAGTTTGAAGTTTTTTCTTGAGTGGGCAGCCTGATGAAAGCAAGTCAATATTTAAATCACCTAGAAAATATACTTCTCTGTTGATATCACATACATTATCAAGCATTTCACACATATTATCCAGATACTGACTGTTAGCACTTGGTGGTCTATAGCAGCTTCCCACCAGAATGGGCTTTAGGTGAGGCAGGTGAACCTGTAGCCATATTTCTTCAACAGTATTTAACATTAGATCGTCTAAGCTTTACAGGAATGTGGTTCTGAATATAGACCGCAACACCGCCCCCGTTGGCATTTCTGTCTTTTGGTAGATGTTATAACCATGTATTGCTACCACTGTATCATCTAAGGTATTATCTACGTGAGTTTCAGAGATAGTCAGAATATGAATGTCATCTGTTACAAGCAAGTTATTGACGTCATGGACCTTGTTTCTCAGGCTGCGTATGTTAATATGGGCTACTTTTGCACTTTTCTGGGTTGCTTGATTATTTTTAATGCTTTACTGGGACGCTTATCAGAAGTAGACTTACTCATGTTATTTATATTGGAGCTGATAGTGCAGGGTGAGCTGCACAAAGTGGTCTTGCTACTAGGGCACACCGCCTCAGTGCTAACAGTGTAACTCTGGTTCATAGGCTCATGATTACTGCATACAATAGCTGTAGGATAAACAAGGATAATAGCTGTGGGATAAACAGAAGTATTCGGTGCAATTAGGGGTACATACATTAAATGACTTACATTGTGTTTGCCATTGCCCCTAGGATCATGTACATTTGATGCAGCATTATGACGACTCATTGTCACAATGGTAGGGATTAACTGAGCTGGTCTTGGATCATTTACCAGTCATTGTTTCAACGCAGCCTTGAAATGCGTGGACAGAGTCCAGGAGCCAAGATGATTGGATGGACTACGTCATTCCTGTAGAGTATCTTCTGTTTCCAGATGCTGTCAAAGTTATCTATAAAAGTGACTCGAGCAGAGCTACAGTAGTCTTTTAGCCCGATGTGTAATGCCAGCAGTCTGCTGAATCTTTACACCCGCAGCCCAACGATGGTATTGGACCTGAAATGATTGGCCGTTTTTTGGAGTCTTTTCATGCTAACATCAGTTCTTTAAAATCCATTTTCAAATGTTCCGAGCTAGCCCTGCTGATGTCGTTTGACCCCACATGGACTACGACAGTGTCAGCTCCCGGCATCTGTGGTAGAACAGTCGGAAGCAGCCTTGTTATGTCCTGTACTCATGCTCCTGGGTATTACAGGGTTATTGCCTTGGGAACCGAGATGTTTCTCACCATAGAGCTGCCTATGATGACAGCTGGTGAGGTTGAATGGGCCGGTCTCTCAGGCAGCCTCACGGTCTGATGAGGGTGGGAGCTCTGAGGATATGAACCCGAGGTAGAAGCCACTGAAGAGGGAGACAGAATCGAGGACGAAGACCCGGGTACCTCCAGATCCTATCTTGAATGTGAAGCCCCCAAGGATCTGTGTCAAGTCCGGGCTAAACATCTCCATGGAGACCCCCGTTGCCAGGGGCCGCTTTCTTCGACATCCACGGCGAGTGATGTACCTCCATGGCTGGTTAGTTGGGTCAAGAACAGCTCCGTTCTCCAGGGAAGGGGGAGACCCCTTCGGGGATGGAACCCTGCTGAGCACTGGCCAGTCGACTGTGGAGAGTCGACACGGCGGTGATATTTCCACCAGACCAGAGTGGCGTCCGGCTACTGGGGTGGAAGAAAAATAAAAAGTAAGCGGGCGTGGGTTCCCCAGTAGCTTGTGTAGGTTTGCTACTTGTTTGCTAAGAGTAGCCACTTCGCTCCTGTCGTCCTCCGCAAGTAAGCAGTTGCTACATTGAAAGTCGGCGCGGTCCACATTGTCCTGGAACAAAGCTAAGTAAACACAGCTCCTGCAGCACTGGAAACGTTCAATAACGACCTCCATTTGAGACCGCCGAGCAAGCAAGGCTAGCTGGGCTTTTGTGTCTCTCCCCCTATGCGGAATCTGTCAGGATCCCGGGACAGACAGGGGGCGCTCACAGCAATTTAGCCCAACAGAGCCGTAGGATCCAAAATAAAATAAAAGTATATAAAAACACTGTCCGCTTTTAAACCGAGGTCTTTAGTTCAGGTTTTGTTAATTAGCAGTACTGCTTGACTGCTTGTGGACGGACCCAGGTGATACCAGTTTAGTATTATCAGACGACCACTCTTAGCTGGGTTTATGACCTGGGGAAAGAGTGACTGAGGTTTGAGCCACCTAGTCATAGACTAGGCCTAAAGGCTCCTTAACAGCTTCTACCCCCAAACCATAAGACTCCTGAACAATTAATCAAATGGCCACCCGGACTTTTTAAATTGACACGCCTTCCCATTTGTTTTTCCACTGCTCCTACTTGCTGTTTATTATCTATGCATAGTCACTTTACCCCTACCTACATGTACAAATGACGTCGACTAACCTGTACCCCCGCACATTTACCTGGTACCAGTACCCCATGTTAATAGTCTCATTTAATGGTATTTTATAATGTTACTTTATTAAAATATCTATATTTTTTTACTTTAGTTTATTTAGTAAATATTTTCTTAACTCAATTTTTCTTAAAACTGCATTGTTGGTTAAGGGCTTGTAAGTAAGCATTTCACGGTAAGGTCTACACTTGTTGTATTCTGTCACGTTCGTTATAGTGATGAGACCAAAGCGCAGCGTGATTTGAGTACATCTTCTTTAATGAAGAAAGAACACTGAACGAACTATACAAAAACAACAAAACGAACGTGAAGCTATATAATAATAGTGCTGACACAGGCAACTAACCATAGACAATCACCCACGAAATACTCAAGGAATATGGCTGCCTAAATATGGTTCCCAATCAGAGACAACGATAAACAGCTGCCTCTAATTGAGAACCAATCTAGGCAACCATAGACATAACAAAAATTCCTAGACTACTAACAACCCCATAAACATACAAAAACCCTAGACAGGACAAAAAACATATATCACCCTTGTCACACCCTGACCTAACCAACAATAATAAAGAAAACAAAGAATACACAGGTCAGGGCGTGACATATTCGGTGCATGTGACAAATACAATTTGATTTGATTTTGTTTCAATTTGTGTGACAAAAATCCTAATTTAACCCCAGACCTGTCTCATTCTAATTAATTAATATAATCCTCAAAATGATTTGTTGGGGACTTTGTCCCTGACCTAACCTCTGCCAATACCTCTCAGGCGTTAGTAATGGATAAGAAGGATAAGGATAAGTAGATGACAACGCAATCAGATTGGTCAGTTCTGAAGAAAACCTCAACCCAACTTCATAACAGAAATGTAATGTACAGTACCAGTCAAAAGTTTGGACACACCTACTCATTCAAAGGTTTTTCTTTATTTTTACTATTTTCTACATTGTAGAATAATAGTGAAGACATTTAAAAACATGAAATAACACACATGGAATCATGTAGTAACCAAAAAAGTGTTAAACAAATACAAATAAATTGTATATTTTAGATGGTTCAAAGTAGCCACCCTTTGCCTTGATGACAGCTTTGCACACTATTGGCATTCTCTCAACCAGCTTCACCTGGAATGCTTTTCCAACATTTTTGTGGAAGGACCACCAGTGGGTAGGTTCTCACGACCAACAGAAATGAGCTCTCCACAAACGTATAGTTAATAAGGTAACACACCCGTCATTAATGTTTTAGTTAAAAGTTACTCGCCTTGTTTCCTTATTCCTGTAAAAAAGAAGATTTGTGTTATCCTTGTGAAATCCTCCTTGGTTGTGTGGGCATGTTGGAGAAGAGCCGATACCCCCATAGAGAACTTTGTTCTATGTCAACCTGCTCCCGACTCGTTTATTCCACCTTTCCGCTTTAGAGCAACAGACAAAGTTATTTTCCTTCACTCAGTGGTCCAACTCATCCCAAGCCATCTCAATTGGGTTGGGGTTGGGTGATTGTGGAGGCCAGGTCGTCTGATGCAGCACTCCATCACTCTCCTTCTCGGTCAAATAGCTCTTACACAGCCTGGAGGTGTTTTGGGTCATTGTCCTGTTGAAAAACAAATGATAGTCCCACTAAGCGCAAACCAGATGGGATGGCGTATCGCTGCAGAATGCTGTGGCAGCCATGCTGGTTAAGTGTGCCTAAATAAATCACTGACAGTACTGACAGTGTCACCAGCAAAGCATCCCCACACCATCACACCTCCTCTTCCATGCTTCACGGTGGGAACCACACATGTGGAGATTATCTGTTCACCTACTCTGCGTCTCACAAAGACACAGCGGTTGGAACCAAAAATCTCAAATTTGGATTTGACCAAAGGACAGATTTCCACTGGTCTAATGTTCATTGCTCGTGTTTCTTGGCCCAAGCAAGTCTCTTCTTATTATTGGTGTCTTTTAGTAGTGGTAACTTTGTAGCAATTCGACCAGGAAGGCCTGATTCACGCAGTCTCCTCGGAACAGTTGATGTTGAGATGTGTCTGTTACTTGAACTCTGTGAAGCATTTATTTGGGCTGCAATTTCTGAGGCTGGTAACTCTAATGAACTCTGAGTCTTCCTTTCCTGTGGCGGTCATCATGAGAGCCAGTTTCATCATGGCGCTTGATGTTTTTTGCGTCTGCACTTGAAGAAACTTTCAAAGTTGTTGAAATCTTCCGGATTGACTGACCTTCATGTCTTAAAGTAATGATGGACTGTCATTTCTTTTTGCTTATTTAAGCTGTTCTTGCCATAATATGGACTTGGTCTTTTACCAAATAGGGCTATCTTCTGTATACCACCCCTACCTTGTCACATTAAAACTGATTGGCTCAAATGCATTAAGGAAAGAAATTCCACAAATTGACTTTTAAGAAGGCACACCTGTTAATTGAAATGCATTCCAGGTGACTACCTCATGAAGCTGGTTGAGAGAATGCAAAGAGTGTGCAAAGCTGTCAAAGGCAAAGGGTGGCTACTTTGAAGAATCTCAAATATAAAATATATTTCAATTTATTAAACACTTTTTTGGTTACTACATGATTCCATATGTGTTATTTCATTGTTGTGTTGTCTTCACTATTATTCTACAATGTAGAAAATAGTAAAAATAAAGAAAAACCGTTGAATGAGTAGGTTTGTCCAAACTTGACTGGTACTGTACATTTTTTCCAGCACATGGCTAATCTTTGTTTACAGTTTTTCTCAGTCGCTTTGGTGCATTTCTTAGATCAAAAGTGCAATTCTTGATACTACTTGTACAAATTCCAAATCATCTAGTCACTTGTGCACATCATTAAAGCAATTTCTTATTCCTTTGAACAAATTGCAATTGATAATGTACAAGTGTCAGCTTTTTTCCACATTATCAATTGCTCATGTCATGTTGATCAAAATATAGTAGATGGTTCTCTGTTGAATAGTCTTACCCCTCAAAACATCTAGGCATTAGTTCCTTGCATAAGCCATTACATGCAAAATTGTTGAACTATTTGTCATAAACTGTAAAGCATAGTTTTACACATTTCTATTAGACCTTTTGTACAAAAACGTGAATTGATGAATCGTGCAGGTGAAATTGACCCTCACTCATGAAGGAATGTAAAGTGTTAGTTCAACCAACAATCAACCAGTTGTCTAAATTGCTCAAAGGTGCATCTCATGAAGAATCAATTGGCAAGCATATATAGACAGACCACAACACAGAGTTGCAATTTTCCAATAATGAATGGACCAGGAAACGAACAGGGTCAACAGCCAAGAGGAGGAGGAAGAGGAGCAAGGATGCGTGGTGGAAGGCAAAACAGAGGAAGAGGCAGAAGAGGACATAGGCGCATATCTGATGACATAAGGGCCACTATTGTAGACCATGTTGTCAATCATGGCCTTACAATGGCTGAGGCGGGTCGAAGGGTGCAGCCGAATATTGGGAGATCAACCGTGTCCTCAATAGTTCAAACGTTTCGAAGAGAGAACAGGTATGTCCACCAATGTACAGTGCACTGTTACTGTATATAAGCAGTATACTGTATACTTCCTACAATGCTTCATATTACAGTAGTCCACTTGTATTTCACAGCATACAGAAATATACTCTATACAGATACATACTGCACCTTACATGCACCCACCTGTATGTTTTACAGTAAAATGTGTGTTCGCATAGTTTTTGTCTATGTAAAAGTGTGCGATGCATCATTGCATTTTTCCCCACATAGGACTACAAGATTACCTCAAACCGGTGGCAGAGGACGCCTTTTCACACCTCAACAGGAGGAGGCTATTTGCACCATGGTCCGAGCAAACAATGCCATGAGACTCAGGGAAATACAAAGGACCATTATAGAAGACAACGATGTCTTTGAAAACATCCATACGGTTAGCATCTCAACCATCGACAGGGTGCTGCATAGAAACCAGATGAGTATGAAACAGCTGTACCGTGTACCATTCCAAAGGAATGAGGACAGAGTTAAGGAGCTACGGTACCAGTATGTACAGGTAAAACATATATCTATGTAACTACTTTACAGCAACATTTTATAGTGATACATAGTACAGTAAGCATAAACTGCACACATTTCCATTGCTGTGGAAGGAACATGCAATATATGTACATATTATGTCACTCTTCCTTACCAAAACAAATTCAACTGTGTGTTCTGGGATATAGCGTATAATGGAGTTGGAATCAAGTGAACCCTCTCACAACTTTGTATACGTGGATGAGGCTGGCTTCAACCTGACCAAATGCAGAAGGCGGGGTCGGAATATCATCGGTCACAGAGCTACTGTGGATTTGCCAGGCCAACGGGGAGGAAATATCAGCATGTGTGCTGCTATTTCGGAGCATGGTGTCCTAACCCATATCCCCCTTATAGGGCCATACAACACCCAGCATCTACTCAACTTTTTAGAGACTCTCTACAGGGCTCTCATCCCTGATGATGAGAGGGGTCTGTTTAGAGAGGATTTGCCAAAGTATGTGGTCATTTGTGATAATGTGAGTTTCCATCGATCAAACATCATAAGGCAATGGTTTGTGACCCACCCGAGGATGCTCATAGAATTCCTCCCACCTTATTCACCATTCCTTAACCCAATTGAGGAGTTATTTTCAGCATGGAGGTGGAAGGTGTACGATCGTCAGCCACACACACAGATGACCCTGCTGGCTGCAATGGATGCAGCATGTGAGGACATCACAGTAGACGCCTGCAGAGGATGGAGAAGGCATTCCAAAAGATTCTTTCCACGTTGCATTGGAAGGGAAAATATCCGGTGTGATGTGGATGAGAATATGTGGGCCGACAGACAGGAACGTCTGGATGTGTAGAGACAGCACAACAGTGCTGCGGGCAAAGTTGTGCCTTAGGGGTCGTTTCCTGTGTTTCTTTCTAATTTAGTTTTTTTCCCTTTGTGCTTCTTGGGTTGTCCAGTCTCTTTCAATCAATAACCCACATACAGTAATATGTAAATAGTACTGTTGAAATTGATATATGCCATAGAAGTGCAGCCTTGTGCATTTTCAATACAGTAACTGTCATCTAAACTGTAGCCTAAGTTTACATCAGGTAATACTGTCAAAGTACACAGTTACATTGACAACATGCCTAAACATTTTGACGACCTTGTTCGTGAACAATGACTCAATGACTTATCATTCTGATGACACTGACATGATCATTGGCATGAATATTTACTTTTGAGAGATGTACTAAGGATTTTTAGTGACCGACTAGCTTTAGAAACATATCTATTGTATATTGCAGTTTGTACAAATTGTTCTGAGAAATGCACTTATTATTTTGCACGTTAGGGATGATGTGAAAAATGCACCAAAGCGACTGAGAAAAACTGTAACCAGCTAAACAGCTGTTCTTCATGAAAATGTTTAGAATGACCTTTCTAGCTAATAGATTATGTTGGAGTTTTACACTCCCTCTTTCAATTATAATGTGGGGAGATGAAAATAATGCAACTATCTACCAAACGTATTCATTTTAAAATGTTGATTACTTCCCCTTGCCGTTATCATTCACCTGATAAGACAAGACACGTGGCATTTTTTTCTTCTTCCGTATGCTGGGGATGCTTGGATCACCGGTCTACCTGGGAGGTGGTCCCTGGGCAAAGAAAAGGTTGAAGATCACCGTTTTAGATTTATTTTAGATGTACTTTCCCTTCACAATCTATTCAATAGAGACCAAAGAGAGGAGAAAACTGCTTCTTTGATCCAAACAGGATGAAACTATTGGCCAGAATGGCCTCTTTCTCTGCGTAGAGAATTAAGTAAATAGAAGACACAGAAATACAAAGACTTTCAGTTGGGTTCGTTCTTTTGCTATAGGAGGTTAGATACAAACCGATCTCAATCTTCAGTGTTTGAGGTAGTGTATAGAAATGACGTGGTCGAGAAACAGAAAGAAAACTCCGAGACACTGAAATAATAGCGTTTGAGCCCGGCTTAATCACGAAACTGACCAGATACATTGTCGTCGATCATTAAGTTTTTGCAGCTTTATTAAGAATGGAACACAACAGCAGGACAGGAAGTCATAACACCAAAAAAAGGGATTACGCCCAATCAAATATCAGAAGAACCATATGCATCATGAATCATGGCATCCTACCCGTCACATATTGGAGCCGGGCAAAGATTGGGACTTTTGACCACCGAGCAGATACCTTGGTAAAGTTTTGTCGCAGTCCGCAGTATTTCGATCTACCCTATTCCATCTAGATCAATGGGTCCGTTTTAGTTGTTATTTGAGAGGGCGATACGGAGTACATGACTGGTACATGACTGGGTCATGACTGGTACAGGACTGGGTCATGACAAAGCTCAGGTATCAATCAGATACCAGTCAATAACAAACAAACAAAACACCACAGTATTTACAGTACAGAGAGAGGCAATCAATTACCTTCGTTACTTTTGATTGTAAGAATGGTATATAAAACGAAAAGGTACTACATTGCCTCGTTGGATTATGTAAAAACAAATCTACATACTGTATATTAACTTGCGAAGAGTCCATAATAAATAGTAACATTACATGAGGAGATAGCAAATATTAAAAATGGCATGTAAGTTGAATAATAAAACCTGCTATTCAGGAGTCCTAAAGAAACATAACAAGTACAGTATACATACAAAAGCTCTGGGTTATTTGAGACTGAACGCTAACTAGCTCACTTGCATTAATTACATTTGTGCTTTATAAACAGAATACTAAAATGAGTTCTGAGATGTAGAACAAGCTTCGAACTTTGCAGAACACACTCGCATAGCATAGACACCCTGACACACACACACACACGTCACTGTATTTATGTTTAGACAGCGAGAATAGGTTATCCGTACACATGCCAAGGATTTGCTGTTTCTAAGATATTAGCGACCGTGTTGGCGAGAGAACAGGTATTACTGTTGTAATGGACCTGGGGTAAACAAAAATCAGCAACAAAGGAACAAATCCTAACTTTAGATATGTACGCGTGAACAATTCACTTTTTTTGCACTGATGTCAATAGGTCCTTTTCATAAAAGTTTTGCACACATACAGTATCTCAAGTGAGATTTTAACCCAAAGAGACAGACTGAAATAGGTCAGGAAAAAATAAACGTCAACTATTGTTGATTGTGAGTCCTGAATGGTTGATCCACTCAGTCACAGGATATGTCAGGGGTCCGGCACAGGGCATTATGGGAGGTGTAGTATTTGGTTCAGTAGTGGCTGTGTGCATCCTCTTCCCTCTCCCTGTGTGCCTCTCCTCCATGTCTCCTGTGGTTCCTGCGCTCCCGGCGCTGGCCGTGGTGGTGGTTGCGGCGGTACCGGTGGGATCGCTGAGCTGACGGAGGGGAACACAGAGGGTGCAGTGACAAAATGTACCATTCTGTTTCTTATTGAGCCCATATTAGAGGGAATACACACATGTTTATGGCTGACCTGGGTGAATATAGGTTTGTTATCCAAAAAAGGTTGCATAACATAACAAATGTGTTTTTTTTTCAGAACAAAATCTGGTTCTTGTCACTCACACTTTGTGCAGATGATCTTGGGCCGGTCCCAGATGCCGTTGGCCCGGCAACGCGCAGTGGGGATGTGGCGCTGGTAGAAACCTTCAGTACACTGGTAACGCACAACAGCATGTATGTCATAGTGGGACCGCCGACGGCCAATCAGATGGGCGTTCTCCACGGCGGGTGGTGTTCCACACAGCACTGTCAGACGGGCCGACAATAACAAAAAAAGTCTGTGTTGAGCAACAAAGCAAAAGCACAAGATACTGTATGTAGCTACAGATGTGGGATCTTAATTTGATGACCCTGTTGCAGGAGACATAATAATACACATAATAATTCACATTTCCTGTTGATGCAGGATTATTTTCCTGCTGTTGTAAACGGGCTCAAATTAAAATCCTACATGTATCTGTATGGTATCTTGCTTGCAGTTCCTTTCTTCTCTCCCTAGGTTGCACTATTGCTACTGAATCCCACCTGAAGACAGTTGGCGAGATTGAGTGCTGCCCAAAGGGAGAAACTGGGTGCTCTGCAGTTGGTATGGAGCAGTGCCAAGTGATAGAGAGCCAAGACAGCTCCCATATTCTCCCCTCCCTCTTTCTCACTCTGCCTCTCCCATCTATTTCTCTCTCCCTCTCTCTTGCTCTCTGCCTCTCTCTCTCTGTCTGTCTCGCTCTTCCACGCTCTGTATTCAAGGAGCTAGGCTTCAGGCTATCTCATAAATCCTTGCTCCTGTTCTCATTCCACAGTGTCACAATTACATCAGGGTAACAAAGAGATGCATTTTGGGACTTCGGGGGCAGATCTGAGGGCAAAACAGTCACTGGCAATTTAATGCCAGCTTTATACAAGATAGCAAATGGTGGCTTTGTAGCGCAAGTAATTATCCGTAGGGTGAGATAAAATGGCAACAGAGAGAGATGGAGTTTTCTGTTTAGATCAACTAGGAGTTTAAAAAAAAATATGCACTTCAGACTTCTGTGTTTTGAGCTTTATACACTAGCATCTTAACTGGCGATAGCAGACACCTGCATAGCGGATGTTTTGGCGGTGTCGCAGGTGGAACTGCGTTGGAGCCATCAAATAGGTGAGCAGCTGCCCCTGCGGTCATTGTCACGAAGCCACACCTGCCCCACTCCAGATAGAAGTTCAGAACGAGAAAGTGTAGGCTATATACTGTAGAAATAATTACTCTCAAATTGAAAAATAATTGTATGAAATAATGAGGATTTCTATCAGCATTATCTACGTGTAGATTACATCTCATATTCCAGTGTTTGAATTTGTAAAGGCTGCATGGGATTTCTGTTAATGTGACTCCGTGCAGCAATGGCAATGTCCGCTTTAGGTATAATGCCGGGAGACACTTGGGATTTCAAATCAAATCAAATTTTATTTGTCACATGCGCCGAATACAACAAGTGTAGACCTTACCGTGAAATGCTTACTTACAAGCCCTTAACCAACAATGCAGTTCAAGAAATAGAGTTAAGAAATTATTTACTAAATAAACTAAAGTGAAGAGAAAAAAAACAAGCAAACCCCCAAAAATCTAAAAGTAACAAGAAAATTACATAACAAATCATGAGGCTATATACAGGGGGTACCGGTACCGAGTCAATGTGCAGGGGTACAGGTTAGTCAAGGTAATTTGTACAGTGACTATGCATAGATGATTAACAGCGAATAGCAGCAGTGTAAAAACAAAGGGGGGGGGGGGGGGGGGTGTCAATGTAAATAGTCCGGGTGGCCATTTGATTAATTGTTCAGCAGTCTTAAGGCTTGGGGGTAGAAGCTGTTAAGGACCTTTTTGGTCCTAGACCTGGCGCTCCGGTACCACTTGCCGTGCGGTAGCAGAGAAAACAGTCTATGACTCGGGTGACTGGAGTCTTTGACCATTTTCTGGGCCTTCCTCTGACACCGCCTAGTATATAGGTCTTGGATATCAGGAAGCTGGGGCCCAGTGATGTACTGGTGCAGCTGTAAAACTTTTTGAGGATCTGGGGACCCATGCCAAATCTTTTCAGTCTCCTGAGGGGAAAAGGTGTCGTGCCCTCTTCACAACTGTCTTGGTGTGTTTGTACCATGATAGTTCGTTGGACACCAAGGAACTTGAAACTCTCGACCCGCTCAATTTCAGCCCCGTCGATGTTAATGGGGGCCTGTTTGGCCCTCCTTTTCCTGTAGTCCACGATCAGCTCCTTTGTCTTGCTCACATTGAGGGAGAGGTTGTTGTCCTGGCACCACACTGCCAGGTTTCTTACCTCCTGAACAGGGAGTACAGGAGGAGACTAAGCACGCACCCCTGAGGGGCCCCAGTGTTGAGGATCAGCGTGGCAGATATGTTGTTGCCTACCCTTACCACCTGGGGGCATCCTGTCAGGAAGTCCAGGATCCAGTTTCAGAGGGAGATGTTTAGTCCCAGGGTCCTTAGCTTAGTGATGAGGTTTGTGGGCACTATGGTGTTGAACGCTGAGCTCTAGTCAATGAACAGCATTCTCACATAGGTGTTCCTTTTGTCCAGGTGGGAAAGGGTAGTGTGGAGTGCGATTTGAGATTGCGGCTCTGTGGATCTGTTGGGGCGGTATGCGATTTGTTGTGGATCTAGGGTTTCCAGCATGATTTGTCAGCTCTAACGCAGTTCCCCCTCCAACACCGCCAAAACAACCGCTATGTTGATGTTGGCTAAAGCAGATCTGATTGAATCAAGCCCTTAAAAGCCGCTCGTCACACTGCTGCCTATTGAGGTTTGGCAGCCCGCATATTAATTGGGTCGTTTCTAGGGGAATTTCAGAGGTTTAGAAATAGCACTATCTTCTGTCTGTCGATAAGGCAACAGAAAAAATGATGCATGACACTATGTCTGATGCTAGTCAATAATAACCTGTTGAACTAAATACTAGATTGACACGTTTAACCAAAAGGCCATATTTCTTCTGGCATTTTCCGTTGATAAAACTGTCATTATGCTCTTACACTCAGGGCTGATGTGAAGTTTGTGCGTTTCACTGCCAGACATTCTATTGACAAAACAGAACAGTCACCAGAGGATACAAGGCTTTGCAGAGGAAAATTAAGGCTTTGGAACGTAATATGAAACAGTATTTCCAAAATCGCTATTTGCCGTGATGACTCAACTAAAGCCAAATGAACATAACGTCCTGTTTCTAGGCACAGCCCAGTCTAATGCCGCTATCCAATAGGAACCCGCCGTTTCGAAAACCCTTACTGAGGACGTTATTGCCATGTAAATGCATCATTGTTCTTTTACCTGTGCCTTTCTTGCAGACGTAGGGCAGGTTATAGTTGCAGGGCACATCATTCCACTTGCCGTCCTCATGGGCGATGGTCACCACACAATCCTCTCCGCCCGCGAAGAAGTTATCAGGCTGGCTCTCTCGCCAGTTCTCATATACCTACACAATACCACACAATTATGTTACATTGCAATCATTTTCTATTATACTGTAGTCATGCTAAATTGTCTTTAAATCTGTTATAAACTAATAATCACCCAGTTATACATCTGTAGTTACACTTTACACACATTATTCCAACTGTGAGGATCAAGTACAGGTACAAATCACATATATTCACAAACTGAGCCTAATATGACATATTACTGACAGAGAGGAATATCGAATCTCACCAGGTCATTGACATCAGTCCACTGGAAGTCCTCCTCCACGGTGCGATCATTCAGGCCAATCCAGGCGTTATCATGGCCCAGACCATTGATGAACTCCTGCTCTGTGGCTGAGGTGATACTACTAAGGTGGGCGCTGTGCACTCTGCAGTCCTTCTCTGCATCCTCCCAGGTGTGTCTGTGAGAGAAATACCTGAAGTGGAGAAACAGGTAGATGTCATTTAAGTAGAATGACATACAAGGAGATATTATTGTTATTATGTTGAGAGAAAGTAAGTATTTCATAGCACTGTTGCACTGTTTTACATCCCGTTGTAACCTCTGTACAGTGCATTCGGAAAGTACTCAGACCCCTTGACTTTTTCCACATTTTGTTACGTTACAGCCTTATTCTAAAATGGATTAAATTGTTTTTTCCCCTCTTCAATTGACACACAATACCCCATAATGTTACGGCTCTCGTTTGTGTAATGACCGGACCAAGGTGCAGTGTGGTAGGCGTACATCGTTCTATTTTATTGATGACACCAAAAGCAAAATAACAACGACAAAAACGAACGCACACAGTACTGTAAGGCAAAATAAACTATGCAGAAAACAAGATCCCACAAAACCCAAAAGAAAAATGACAACTTATATATGATCCCCAATCAGAGACAACGATAGACAGCTGCCTCTGATTGGGAACCATACTCAGCCAAAACCACAAAGAAATAGAAAACCTAGATTCTCCCACCCGAATCACACCCTGACCTAACCAAACATAGAGAATAAGAAGGATCTCTAAGGTCAGGGCGTGACACATAATGACAAAGCAAAAACATTTTTTTTTTTTTTAATTTTTGCAAATGTAAACTACCAGCCAAAAGTTTTAGAATAATGTTCTCATTCAAGGGTTTTAATAAATTTTTACTATTTTCTACATTGTAGAATAATAGTGAAGACATAAAGTATGAAATATCACATATGGAATCATGTAGTAATCAAAAAAGTGTTCAAAAAAACTAAATATATTTTATATTTGAGATTCTTCAAATAGACACATTTTGCCATGATGACAGCTTTGCACACTCTTGGCATTCTCTTAAACCGCTTCATGAGATAGTCACCTGAAATGCATTTAAATGAACAGGTGTACCTTCTTAAAAGTTAATTTGTGGAATTTCTTTCCTTCTTAATACGTTTGAGCCAATCAGTTGTGTTGTGACTAGGTAGCGGGGGTACACAGAAGATAGCCTTATTTGGTAAAAGACCAAGTCCATATTATGGCAAGAACAGCTCAAATAAGCAAAGAGAATTGACCGTCCATCATTATTTTCAGACATGAAGGTCAGTCAATGCGAAAATTTCAAAAACTTCTAAAGTTTCTTCTAAGTGCAGTAGCAAAAACCATCAATCGCTATGATGAAACTGGCTCTCATGAGGACCGCCACAGGAAAGGAAGACCCAGCGTTACCTCTGCTGCAGAGGATAAGTTCATTAGAGTTACCAGCCTCAGAAATTGCAGCCCAAATAAATGCTTCAGAGTTCAAGCAACAGACACATCTCAACATCAACTGTTCAGAGGAGACTGCATGAATCAGGCCTTCATGGTCGAATTGCTGCAACAAAAAAAACACTACTAAAGGACACTAATAAGAAGAAGAGACTTGCTTGGGCCAAGAAACACGAGCAATGGACATTAGACCGGTGGATATCTGTCCTTTGGACTGGAGTCCAAATTGGAGATTTTTGGTTCCAACCGCTGTGTCTTTGTGATACGCGGTGTGGGTGAACGGATGATCTCCGCATGTGTGGTTCCCACTGTGAAGCATGGAGGAGGAGGTGTTATGGTGCGGGGGTGCTTTGCTAGTGACACTGTCAGTGATTTATTTCGAATTCAAGGCACACTTAACCAGCATGACTACCACAGCATTCTGCAGCGATACTCCATTCCATCTGGTTTGGGCTTAGTGGGACCATAATTTGTTTTTCAACATGACAATGACCCAACACACCTCCAGGCTGTGTAATGGCTATTTTACCAAGGAGAGTGATGGAGTGCTGCATCAGATGACCTTGCCTCCACAATCACCTAACCTCAACCAAATTGAGATGGTTTGGGATGAGCTCTACTGACAATTTCTTCGACCTCATGGCTTGGTTTTTGCTCTGATATGCACTGTCAACTGTGGGACCTAATATAGACAGGTGTATCAAATCATGTCCAATCAAGTGAATTTACCACAGGTGGACTCCAATAAAGTTGTAGAAACATCTCAAGGATGATCAATGGAAACATGATGCACTTGAGCTCAATTTCGAGTCTCATAGCAAAGGGTCCGAATACTTATGTAAATAAGGAATGTTTTTTAAAATAAAATTGACAAACATTTCTAAAAATCTGTTTTTTCTTTGTCATTATGGTGTATTGTGTGTAGATTGCTGAGGAAAAAAATCATATTTAATCCATTTTAGAATAAGGCTGTAACATAACAAAATGTGGGAAAAGTCAAGGGGTCTCTATACTTTCCGAAGGCACTGTAGATGACAAATAAACTTTGATTTGATTTGAGACGAATGTTTAGAGGCAAAGTTTGTAGAACGGTCTTCTTTTCTCACGCACCTGTAGCAGTGGCCATGGAACTTCCTCCATCCATGTTCACAGCTCTCAACGTCTAAGAGTAGAGGGAGAAAGGAGAGAGGCGGAGGGATGGAGGGAGGAGAGAGGGATAGGCGAGAGAGGTAAGTGTATGGAAGACGGGAAGGGGGCAAAGAAAGACAGATAAAGGAGGCAAGGAAGAGAGAAAGAGATTGGGTGAAAGAGATAGGGGAGGGGAAAGAGAGATGAAAAGAGGGACAGTGACAGAGAAAAGAAGAGCGAGAGGTGGATGAAAAGGAGAGAAGATTATTCTCATACCCTTTCAACCTTTCATCCAGTATTGTACCTCTCAGGACCTGCAAGGACACATACTAATGGTGTTAAAATCCTGTGAGAGTGAATGAAACACAACCTACAATCATGGATCCTGCATTTCCATTCTCGGCACACGTTGTTCCTTTTTCTGCATGGGGAGGACTCGTTAATGTGCATTATGAGGACTCATTAATAACTAAGGGTTATGTATTCATTAATCCTCATTGCTATTAGTGTTTCTGCACACACGGGGGAGGACAAATGAGGAGTTGTGGACGGCTGTCTGACTCTGGAGCCAGCGAGGTGTGTGCGTGTCTGCGCTCGTTTCAGTGTGTGTGCGTGCGTGTGTTTCGGTGTACATAGATCAGGCAGCTCTCTGCAGCACAGTGACAGGTACAGATACAATGCCTGATAGCCGGTGAGTGATACTCCTGGGGTGCGAAGGTGAATGGCAAGGCACTGGAGCGATGAACTGCCCTTGCTGTCTCTGCCTGGCCAGCACCCCTCTCTCCACTGGGATTCTCTGCCTCTGACCCTATTACGGGGACTGAGTCACTGGCTTACTAGTGCTCTTCCATGCCGTCCCTAGGAGGGGTGCGTCACTTGAGTGGGTTGAGTCACAGACGTGATCTTCCTGTCTGGTTTTGCGCCCCCTCGGGCTCGTGCAGGTGGAGGAGATCTTTGTGGGCTATACTCAGCCTTGTCTCAGGGTAGTAAGTTGGTGGTCTGTTGATATCTCTCTAGTGGTGTGGGGGCTGTGCTTTGGTAAAGTGAGTGGGGTTATATCCTGCCTGGTTGGTCCTGTCCGGGGGTATCGTCGGACGGGGCCACAGTGTCTCCCGACCCACTCCTGTCTCAGTCTCCAGTATCTATGCTGCAATAGTCTATGTACCGGGAGACTAGGGTCAGTCTGTTGTATCTGGTGTAATTCTCCTGTCTTATCTGGTGTCATTTGTGAATTTAAGTATGATCCCTCCAATTTTCTCTCTCTCTCTGCATGCTGGGAATTGTATGAGCGAAGGAGTGCGTGTGTTGTGTAGAGTTAGATATTCAGAACTTTCTTTCGGTTTTCTCTTTCTTGGTGGCATTCTTTGTTTTCTTCTGTGCATGATTAAGGTTATTATTATTATTTTTGTGTGGTAGAATTAAGTATTTTGTATTTCGTATCGAAATTACCCTGAGTTTGGCGGGGATGGCAGCCCGAATGGGGATGCCGTCCCTGTCACTTCGGCACGGCTTTAGGTGTGTTACTGAAGCTACTGTCACGGTGGAGGAGTTGCTGGTCGCCGTAGGAGAGAAGGTAGGATATGAGAATGTTGCTTATGCGTCACGGATGAATAAAGCGGTGGTGGTCTTTCTTAAAGAAGAGCGCCTTGTAGATCGTATGGTTGAGCAAGGCGTACTTCTTAAAGGAATGTTTATTCAAGTTACGACGCTTTTTTCTCCGTCAACAAGGGTAACGATTTCGAATGTACCGCCGTTTATTCCCAATGAGCTATTGGAGCGCGAGTTATTGCACTTTGGGAAGTTTGCAAGTTCAATTAAGGTTGTCCCGTTGGGTTGCAAACACCCGGCGTTGAAACAGGTTATGTCGTTTCGGCGACAGGTGTTTATGTTTTTGGACTCACCGGAGCAGACTTTACAGCTATCGTTTAAAGTCAAGTATGACAATTGTCTGTATATGGCTTATGCTAGTACGGGTAGTCAACGGTGTTTTGAATGTGGGGATGTTGGTCATAAGCGACATGCTTGCCCGAAAAGGGAGAAGGCAGAGGGAGGGGCGCAGGTGGTCATCGTAACACCTGGGCCCACTGATGTAGGGAGAGGTGGGTCGAAAGTGGTTGAGCAGCCACAAGCACCTGTTGCTGAGGAACAAGTTATCCGTGTTGAGGGCACGGGTTTGCAACTTGTATTAGAGGGAAATGTTATGCAGCAGAAAAATATTGTTGAGAAGGTAAGGATGGATCTGAAGAGCCAGTTTCTCAGACTGGTAAGGAGGTGCCCAGTACGAGTACTAGGGCACAGGAGGGGGTTCATGTGGAGCTAATCTCCCAGGTAGTGGAGGAGATGCCCACTATGAGTGCTGGGGTACAGGAGGGGGTTCATGTGGAGCTAGGCACCCAAGTAGTGGAGGAGATGCCCACTACGAGTAATGGGGTACAGGAGGGGGTTCATGTGGAGCTAGGCTCCCAGGTGGTGGAGGAGATGCCCACTACGAGTAATGGGGTACAGGAGAGGGTTCATGTGGAGCTAGGCTCCCAGGTAGTGGAGGAGATGCCCACAACGAGTAATGGGGTTCAGGTGGGGCTAGTCTCCCAGGTAGTGGAGGAGATGCCTGGTACGAGTGATGGGGTGCAAGTGGGGAGTGTTGAAAGGGATGTGGTAGAGGGGAGTCAGTGGTCTGTGGCCTCAGCTGAGGAGGATCAGGAGAAGGATATGGATATCTCTTTTGATATGATAGCAGCTGGTGAGGACTCAATTTACGATCTAGAGGAGGTAAATGGGTTTCTGGATCAGACTTTTGGGAAATCTGTCAAATTGGCAGATTATTTTGATGTTGATAAGTTTGTGAGGTCAGCTGTGATGTTACAGAAGACGGTGGGGTTAGACCAGTTGAGTGAGAAGAAGCGGTTTCGCTTGAGGAAATTTGTTACTGCTGTTGCAGCAGTAAAAGGTGGTGGGAAACGTGGTCAGGTTAATAAGAGAAAAATTAAATAATGATGATGATCATGCTTCATAGGGTGTATTTTTTCTCTTTGGTTTCTCTGTGGTTTCTTCTACTTTTCTTTTCTTTTTTTATATGGAGGTACTAAGGGTGGGCTCTCTCAATATTAATGGGGGAAGGGACAGGAATAAGAGGGCTTGGGTATTAGAAGTAATAAAACATAAAAGGCTTAATGTAGTTTTCCTACAGGAGACACATAGTGATGAGGAAAATGAGGTTGACTGGGGTATGTGGTGGGAGAGGCAGCATATACTCAGTCATGGTACTAATTTCAGTGCTGGGGTGGCAATCTTGTTTTCCTCAGGCTTAGGGGTGACTGTGGTATCTACAACAGAGATTGTCAGACTTGCCTGTCTGGTCTATTAACTGAGTTAGAGCTTTCTGATGTGTGGAGAGTAAGGAATGCAAAAGTTAGGCAGTACACATGGCTAAAAATTAATGAAGGTCGTGTCAGTGCAGCAAGGTTAGACAGGTTGTATGTATCTGAGCAATACTGTAGTAGGGTTGGAAGGTGTGCCATTACTCCTGTGGGTTTCTCTGATCATCATATTGTTACTGTTGATATTCACTTGTCCTGTCCACAAAGGTCATCACCTTACTGGTATTTTAATGTTAAATTGTTACATGATGTCATGTTTTGTGAAAGGTTTTTGTTGTTCTGGGAAAAATGGAGGGTCACAAAAGGGAATTTTGAGTCCTTGAGATAATGGTGGGATGTTGGGAAGGCCCAAATACGATTATTTTGTCAACAGTATAGTGCTCTGTCTCAAATTGAAGTTAAAGAGACTATCAAGGCCCTTGAACAGGACATCAAATCTATTGAATTGAAGCTGCTCACTCAGAACGACCCTGGACTAGTCATGAACTTACAGGACAAGAGACATGAACTGAGGTCGTTTCTGCATGAAAGAGTGAAGGGTGCCTTGATTAGGTCTCGTTTCGCTTCCCTCAAGGATATGGATGCTCCTAGCGCTTTTTTTAAAACCTAGGACAGTTGACATTGGACAGTCGACATTGCAACGTAAACAGATGGTCTCCCTTCGTCTCCCTGATGGGAAGGTGACCACGGATGACAGTGAAATGCGTCAACATGCCGTGGATTTCTACTCTGCCCTCTATAAGGCGGAGGATTGTGACTCTCTGTGTACTGAACAGTTGTTACACGGTCTTCCTCAATTGGGACCTGAGCAGAGAGTCGCATTGGACTCTGACATTACACTGCAAGAGCTGTCCACAGCAGTTATGCAGCTCTCAACAGGCCGAGCCCCTGGCATTGATGGTTTACCATCAGAGTTTTATAAGCACTTTTGGGGGTCTATTGGGGAGGATTTTTAGGAAGTGGTGTGTGAATCTTTTCATGAGGGCTCTCTTCCTGTGTTCTGTCAACGTGCGGTGCGTTCACTGTTGCCAAAAAAGGGGGATTTGGCTCTCATAAAAAATTGGAGACCTGTTGCTTTGTTGTGCGCAGAATACAAAATTGTTTCTAAATGTCTCTCAAACAGGTTGAAAGAGTATCTGGGATTGTTGGTCCACAAGGACCAGTCCTACTGTGTACCTGATCGCTCTATTGTTGACAACTTGTTTCTGATAAGAGATATTTTAGACATTTGTAAACTGTCTGATGTAAATGTGGGTTTACTTTCTTTGGATCAGGAGAAGGCTTTTGATCGCGTGGACCACCAGTACTTGTTTAAAACGATGAAAGCTTTTGGGTTTGGGGATGTTTTTTTGTCTTGGATGAATTTACTGTATGCTGGGGCCTCGTGTATGGTGAAGGTGGGGGGTGGTTTGAGTTGCCCCATCCCTGTCCAAAGGGGCATCAGGCAGGGATGCCCAATTTCTGGGCAGTTATATAGTCTGGCGATTGAACCAATGCTTTGTTTTTTAAGAGCGAAGCTTACTGGTTTCTCTGTGCCAGGTGTAATGAAGGGTCCCACAATAGCACTGTCTGCGTATGCAGATGACGTGACAGTTTTTATTACAGGGGGTGAGGATGTTAAGGTTGAGAAAGTGTGTGCCAGACTGTCAAGATGGAAATGGGTGCTACCCCAGCTGTCTTATAGGGGAAGGGTACTGGTAGCTAATAATCTTGCTGCCTCTACCCTGTGGCACAGACTAATGATTTTGCAGCCACCAAAGGGTCTGATACAAGAGCTTCAGAGGACCCTTGTCAATTTCTTCTGGTCTGGACAACACTGGATCAAAGCTGCAGCCCTGTACCTGCCACTGCACGAGGGTGGGCAAGGCCTGGTGGACATTTCCTCTAGGATCATGGCTTTCCGGCTTCAAGCAGCCCAGAGACTGTTGTACAGTGACGGTTCTAGCTGGGTCGACACAGCCTACGCACTGATGAGGAGAGCGGGCTGTTTGGGCTTAGACAAGCACCTTTTCCTCTTAAAGCTGGAGGGGGGTGAGTTGCCTGGCCTGACTCCATTTTATGAGTCTGTTATGCAGGCTTGGAGGGTTCTTGTCAAGTCCCGTAAGGCCTGCACGCCACCAGGGATGTGGCTTTTTGAAGAGCCTCTTTTTTATAACACTGCCATCCAGTCCCGTGCTCTGGGTTCAGCCAGCCTGCATTCATGCCTGTTAGGCGTGGGGTGCACCAAGCTGGGTCATCTGATGCGGAGCAGGAGCAGATCGTTGGAGGAGCTGGGAGAAAGAGCAGGGATCCGATCATCTCGCCTACTGAGGAAGGTTGTCGCTGAGGTCTGTGACTCCTTGCCAGTACTTCATCTGCAGTATGTGACTGACACTTCCAAATCTGATTGGTGGAAGGAGGGTCTGGATTATATGTTCCCTGCACTGATTGTTAGTGCTGCGGTAGGGGCATTCGAGGAGGACGTGGGGATGCTGCTTTCCTTCCATACCCCGGAGCTGGGGGAGTTCAAGGAGGTGGGAAAGAAGGCCATGTACATAATATGTGTAAAGGTGTCCCATGCCTCTTCCCTGGAAGGGGTAAAATCGACAAGGTGGGCAGGTGTGCTTGGTCCAGGTGCTTCCCCAAAAGGCTGTTGGCGCTCATTATACAAACTGCCGATTGATAAGAGGACAGCTGACCTCCAATGGAGGATAATACATGGAGCTATAGCCACCAACATGCATCTGGTACACCTGGACCCTACTGTTGGGGAGGGGTGTCCATTCTGTGCTGAGTCTGAAACTCTGGCACATCTGTTTTTACTGTGTCCCAGGTTGGTCGGGATGATTGACCTGATCACTGACTGGTTCTCAACGTTGGGAGAGGTTTTCTCTTCCCAACTGTATATATTTGGGCCAAAGTACAGGTTCAGTCAAAAGGGTGTCGTTGTGTTGCTTAATTTTGTGTTAGGGGCAGCAAAATTAGCGATATGGAAGACCCGAAAGAACAGTATTCGGGGACAAGGGTCTTTGGATGTGGTGGGAATGCTGGAGGGAATGTTGGCAGCGAGACTGAGGGTTGAGTATGCCTATTATAAACTTGTCAACAATATTGATCTGTTTTTGAGTATATGGGGTATTCAGAGGCTGTTGTGTTTAGTTACTGTGGAGGAGGAATTGGAGTTGTGTTTTTAATTGATGTGTAACTGTGGTTTTGTATGAGTATATAGTGTGTGGTGGGCTCCCAGACCCAATAAAGATTATTTCAAAACTCAAACTCTTCTCTCTCTCTCTGTCTCTGTCTCTGTCTCTGTCTCTGTCTCTGTCTCTGTCTCTGTCTCTGTCTCTCTGTCTGAGCCCTAGGACCATGCCTCAAGACTACATGGCAAGATGACTCCTGGCTGTCCCCAGTCCACCTGGTCGTGCTGCTGCTCCAGTTTCAACTGTTCTTCCTGCGGCTAGGGAACCCTGACCTGTTCAACGGATGTGCTACCTTGTCCCGGACCTTCTGTTTTCAACCTTCTCCTCCTCTCTACCGCACCTGCTGTCTAGACCTCTGAATGATCGGCTATGAAAAGCCAACTAACATTTACTCCTGAGGTACTTTTTTATTTCACCTTTATTTAACCAGGTAGGCTGGTTGAGAACAAGTTCTCATTTACAACTGCAACCTGGCCAAGATAAAGCAAAGCATCATTAAAGAAAGCTCAGGGACACAAACAACAACACAGAGTTGCACATGGAATAAACAAACATACAGTCAATAACACAATAGAAAAAAGTCTATATACAGTGTGTGCAAATGAGGTAAGATAAGGGAGGTAAGGCAATAAATAGGCCACAGTGGTGAAATAATTACAATTTAGCAATTAAACACTGGAGTGATAGATGTGCAGAAGATGAATGTGGAAGTAGAGATACTGGGGTGCAAAGGAGCAAAACAAATAGATAACAGTATGGGGATGAGGTAGATGCATGGGTTATTTACAGATGGGCTATGTACAGGTGCAGTGATCTGTGAGCTGCTCTGACTGGTGCTGGTGCTTAAAGTTAGTGAGGGAGATATGAGTCTCCAGCTTCAGTGATTTTTGCAATTCTTTCCCGTCATTGGCAGCAGAGAACTGGAAGGAAAGGCGGCCAAAGGAGGAATTAGCTTTGGGGTTGACCAGTGAAATATACCTGCTGGAGCGCGTGCTACAGGTGGGTGCTGCTATGGTGACTAGTGAGCTGAGATAAGGTGGGGCTTTACCTAGCAAAGACTTATAGATGATCTGGAGCCAGTGGGTTTGCTCTGCTGATTTGTAGGGGTCCTGATTTTGCAGCTCTTTCAGAACATTTGGGTGAAGGAGAAATGGGGGAGGCTTGGGCAAGTTGCTGTGGGGGTTGCAGGGCTGTTGACCTGGGTAGCGGTGGCCAGGTGGAAAGCATGGCCAGCCGTAGAAAAATGCTTATTGAAATTCTCAATTATTGTGGATTTATCGGTGGTGACAGTGTTTCCTAGCCTCAGTGCAGTGGGCAGCTGGGAGGAGGTGCTCTTATTCTCCATGTAATTTACAGTGTCCCAGATCTTTTCGGAGTTTGTGCTGCAGAATGCAAATTTCTGTTTGAAAAGGCTAGCCTTTGCTTTCCTAACTGCCTGTGTACATTGGTTCCTATCTTCCCTGAAAAGTTGCATATCGCGGGGGCTATTCGATGCTAATGCGGTACGCCACAGGATGTTTTTATGCTGGTCTAGGGCAGTCAGGTCTGGAGTGAACCACAGGCTATATCTGTTCCTGGTTCAAATGTCTTTGAATGGGGCATGCTTATTTAAGATTGTGAGGAAAGCACTTTTAAAGAATAACCAGGCATCTTCGACTGACGGAATGAGGTCAATACCCTTCCAGGATACCCGGGCCAGGTCGATTAGAAAGGCCTGCTCGCTGAAGTGTTTTAGTGAGCGTTTGACAGTGATGAGGGGTGGTCGTTTGACCGCAGATCCATTACGGACGCAAGCAATGAGGCAGTGATCGCTGAGATCCTGGTTGAAGACAGCAGAGGTGTATTTGGAGGGCAGGTTGGTTAGGATGATATCTATGAGGGTGCCTGTGTTTACGGATTTGGGGTTGTACCTGGTAGGTTCATTGATAATTTGTGTGAGATTGAGGGCATCAAGCTTAGATTGTAGGATAGCCGGGGTGTTAAGCATGTCCCCGTTTAGGTCACCTAACAGCACGAGCTCTGAAGATAGATGGGGGGCAATCAATTCACATATGGTGTCCAGGGCACAGCTGGGGGCAGAAGGTGGTCTATAGCAAGCGGCAACGGTGAGAGACTTGTTTCTGGAAAGGTGGATTTTTAAAAGTAGAAGCTCAAATTGTTTGGGCACAGACCTGGATAGTAAGACAGAAGTCTGCAGGCTATCTCTGCAGTAGATTGCCACTCTGCCCCCTTTGGCAATTCTATCTTGTCGGGAAATGTTATAGTTAGGGATGGAAATTTCAGGGTTTTTGGTGGCCTTCCTAATCCAGGATTCAGACAAGGCTAGGACTTCCGAGTTGGCAGAGTGTGCTAAAGCAGTGAATAAAACAAACTTAGGGAGGAGGCTTCTAATGTTAACATGCATGAAACCAAGGCTTTTTCAGTTAGAGAAGTCAACAAATGAGAGCGCCTGGGGAATGGGAGTGGAGCTAGGCACTGCAGGGCCTGGATTAACCTCTACATCACCAGAGGAGCAGAGTAGGATAAGGGCTAAGGGCTATAAGAACTGGTCGTCTAGTACGTTCGGAACAGAGAGTAAAAGGAGCAGGTTTCTGGGCGCGGTAGAATAGATTCAATGCATAATGTACAGACAAAGGTATGGTAGGATGTGAATACAGTGGAGGTAAACCTAGGCATTGAGTGACGATGAGAGAGGTATTGTCTCTAGAGACATCAATTAAACCAGGTGAGGTCACCGCATGTGTGTGAGGTGGGACAAGAGGGTTAGCGGAGGCATATTGAGCAGGGCTGGAGGCTTTACAGTGAAATAAGACAATAATCACTAACCAAAACAGCAATGGACAAGGCATATTGACATTAGGGAGAGGCATGCGTAGTCGAGTGATCATAGGGTCCAATGAGTAGCTGGACAGGCTGGAGACATGGCGATTCAAACAGCTAGCGGGCCGGGGCTAGCAGGCTAGCAGAAGGGTCATAGAGGGAAGTTGTGATGGAAGAAGTCTGTTGTAGCCCCCTCGTGCGGTTACGTCGGCAGATCAGTCGTGGTGGATCAGCAGGGGTCCGTGTAGTAAAAGGGTCCAGGCCAATTGGCAAAATAGGTATAGTAGCCCAAGAAATTGACTGATAGACCACTACAGCTAACAGGTAACAGACGTGTTGCACCCTCTACAACCACTGTGATTATTATTATTTGACCCTGCTGGTCATCTATGAACGTTTGAACATCTTGAATAACAATCAGGCTTTAAATGGCCATGTGCTCTTATAATCTCCACCCGGCACAGCCAGAAGAGGACTGGCCACCCCTCAGAGCCTGGTTCCTCTCTAGGTTTCTTCCTAGGGTCCTGCCTTTCTAGGGAGTTTTTCCTAGCCACCATGCTTCTACATATGCATTTCTTGCTGTTTGGGGTTTTAGGCTGGGTTTCTGTATAGCACTTTGTGACATCTGCTGATATAAGAAGGGCTTTATAAATACATTTGATTGATAGTGCACTGAGATGTTAGCTGCTGATACTGCACATAACGCTGATCAAGATGATCTGGATCACAGCTAGCTGCTGTAGACTGCTGATAGCAGACAGGCAACATCATCCTGAACCCTGTAGATACTGTATCTAGGTATTTACTGTTGACACGTTTATAGAGCTACACATATAGAAGTAGCAAAAACAAAACATCACAAATTGAGATATTATTTTCCATAAGGTACTAGTGTCATGGTTAAATGTGAGACTTGAGTGAAAGCTCCATTAAAACATGCCCCTGTATAATTTGGAGAAGTGTATGTTAGATGAAAGTCTCTCTCTCTCCGTTTAGGCTGTGTGTATTGACTATGGTGTGTTTCCATGCTCGCGCCATGTGTTGACCAGTGTGTATTCACTGTCTTACCCTTCTCACAGGTGTCTCCTGCGTAGCTGGGCAGACAGAGGCAGACGAACGAGTCGATCTTGTCGATGCAGGTGCCTCCGTTTAGACATGGATTGGACTGGCAGTCATCCACGTCTGTTAGAAAAAGCACACACAACACAGGTTGGAGAGTCCTAGAGTAACCGTCCACTTTAAATCAAATCAAATGTTATTAGTCACATGCGCCAAATACAACAGGTATTTCACCTTACAGTAAAATGTTTACTTACGAGCCCCTAACCGACAGTGCAGTTAAAAAAAATACGGATAAGAATAAGAGATAAAAGTAACAAGTAATTAAAGAGGAGCAGTAAAAAATAACAATATATACAGGGGGGTGCCGGAACAGAGTCAATGTGCGGGGGCACCGGTTAGTTGAGGTAGTATGTACATGTAGGTAGAGTTAATTAAAGTGACAATGCATAGATGACAACAGAGAGTGGCAGTGGTGTGGAGAGGGGAGGGCAATGTGAATAGTCTGGGTAGCCATTTGACTAGATGTTCTGGAGTCTTATGGCTTGGGGGTAGAAGCTGTTTAGAAGCCTCTTGGACCTAGACTTGGCGCTCCGGTACTGCTTGCCATGCGGTAGCAGAGAGAACAGTTTATGACTAGGGTGGCTGGAGTCTTTGACAATTTTCAGGGCCTTCCTCTGACACCGCCTGGTATATAGGTCCTGGATGGCAGGAAGCTTGGCCCCAGTGATGTACTGGGCCGTTCGCATTACCCTCTGTAGTGCCTTGCGGTTGGAGGCCAAGCAGTTGTCATACCAGGCAGTGATGCAACCAGTCAGGATGCTCTTGATAGTGCAGCTGTAGAACCTTTTACGGATCTGAGGACCCATGCCAAATCTTTTCAGTCTCCTGAGAGGGAGACCGTTAGAGCGTATGGAATATTTGGCTACTTCTCTGCGTCTTTAGCCTAGCAGTTAAGAGCGTTGGGCCAGTAAGTCGAAAGGTCGCCGGTTCAATTCCCAGAGATGGCTAGGATGGATAACCTCCAACAAAAACGCCCCCCCCCCGGTGCCGATGACGTGGATGTCGATAAGGCAGCCCCCCGCACCTCTCTGATTCAGAGGGGTTGGGTTAAATATGGAAGATACATTTCGGGTGAATGCATTCAGTTGTGCAACTGACTACGTATCCCCCTTCGCCTTCTTGCACTAACACGTGTCTTTTCTTACTAGCACTGACTTTGCCGATAGCTGCTTTATTGAGTAAAAGTTACTATGAATGCACTGACTGTAAGTGGTACTGGATAAGAGCTTCTACAAAATTACTAAAATGTAAAGGTACATGTTTTGGAAGGGAAGAGGATCATTTAATTCTCACCATGGCAACTCAAGATTACTGTGGATGCTTCTGTTTTCCTCTTCTTTGTCCCTCTCCTTCCTACTTCATGAATCAGGGTGCCCTGAGCGTACTTCAGAGCCAGTTCACTTATTTCATTATTCCTGTGCCAAGCGCAAGGTAGCGAGAGCCATCTCTCTCTCTCTCTCTCTCTCTCTCTCTCTCAATTCAATGGGCTTTATTGGCATGGGAAACATATGTTTACATTGCCAAGCAAGTGAAATAGATAATAAACAAAAGTGAAATAATCAAAAATGAACAGTAAACATCACACTCATTAAAGTTTCAAAGGAATAGAGACATTTCAAATGTCATATTATGGCTATGTACAAAAGGGAAAATAAATAAACACGAATATGGGTTGTATTTACCTCTCGTCGGCTTTGTGTTCATGTTACCCGATGAAATTGCTGTACAATATGATCTTGTTGCCATCTGATGCACATTCAGATGTCATAAATCAGTACTGCAGAGCTCTCCCTGTCCTGTGCCGTGCCCTGATTGTATTACTGTTGATGATATCTGGAAATGTGCATGTACACTCTGGCCCATCTACTGTTGCTAGCCCCAATTCTGACTTGTGCTCTGATATCTGCCTCACTGATTTCTGCTCTCGTAAAAACCTGGGTTTTCTGCACTTTAACACTAGAAGAGTATTACTTAAAATGGATCAATTGAAAGTGTGGGTTTACAGCCCCATACCAGATGTGTTGGTCGTTACTGAGACGTGGTTAAGTTAGAGTGTTTTGAATAGTGATGTTAATCCTTTCTGGTTCTAACCTTTTTCGTGCCAAACAGATCTTCCAAAGGTGGGGGAGTGGCAATCTTTACCAAGGATCACCTTCAGTGCTCGGTTGTCTCCACCAAGTCTGTCCCCAGGAATTTGATTTGCTGGTTTTAAGCATTACACTTTCAAATAGCTCTTTGTTGACTGTTGCTGGGTGCTTTCGTCCTCCATCAGCACCGGCCTGTACCCTAACTGCCCTCAGCTCTCTCCTGGCCCCTTACACTAAGTCTGAATTTGTCCTGCTAGGTGACCTAAACTGGAACATGCTTAAACCACCTGAACAAGTCCTAAAGCAATGGGACTCCATAAATCTTTCTCAGATTATCACCAATACCACAAGGTATGACTCCAAACACCCAGAAAAGGCTACTGTCCTCAATGTTACCCTCACAAATAATCCTGATGGGTATCAGTCTGGTGTTTTCTGTAATGATCTTAGTGATCACTGTTTTATAGCCTGTGTTCGTAACGGCTGCTCAGTGAAATGACCTGTCCTGATTTGTCATAGAGGCTTGCTAAAAAACTTTAATGAGCAAGCCTTCCTTCATGAACTGGCCTCTGTAAAATGGTATAGAATCAGCTTGATCAGCTCTGTCGAAGACGCTTGGACCTTCTTTTTTTATATTTTCAGTGGTATTGTTAACAAACACGCCCCCATAAAGAAAATGAGAATTAAAAAACAGATTCAGCCCCTGGTTCGACCGTGATCTTGCAGAGTTACTCCACCTCAAGAATTGCATTTGGCGAAAGGCTCGGCACACACATACTCAGGCTGACTGGCTCTGTTCAGGCAAATGAGAAATAAGTTCACTCAGGCTATCGGAAAGGCCAAAGTTTAGTTACTTTATTTTGTGTTAAATGCTCTACAACAAAACTTTCTTAGTGTCCAACAAGCTTTCTCTACCCTTAACCTTGTTCTGAACACCTCCAAAACAAAGGTCATGTGATTTGGTAAGAAGAACGCCCCTCTTCCCACAGGTGTGATTACTACCTCTGAGGGTTTAGAGCTTGAGGTAGTCACCTCATACAAGTACTTGGGAGTATGGCTAGACAGTGCACTGTCCCTCTCTCAGCACATATCAAAGCTGCAGGCTAAAGTTAAATCTAGACTTGGTTTCCTCTATCGTAATTGCTCTTCTTTCACCCCAGCTGCCAAACTAACTCTGATTCAGATGACCATCCTACCCATGCTAGATTACGGAGACATAATTTATAGATCGGTAGGTAAGGGTGCTCTCGAGCGGCTAGATGTTCTTTACCATTGGGCCATCATATTTGCCACCAATGCTGCTTATAGGACACATCACTGCACTCTATACTCCTCTGTAAACTGGTCATCTCTGTATACCCATCACAAGACCCACTGGTTGATGCTTATTTATAAAACCCTCTTAGGCCTCACTCCCCCCTATCTGAGATATCTACTGCAGCCCTCATCCTCCACATACAACACACGTTCTGCCAGTCATATTCTGTTAAAGGTCCCCAAAGCACACACATCCCTGGGTCGCTCGTCTTTTCAGTTTGCTGTAGCTAGCGACTGGAACGAGCTGCAACAAACACTCAAACTGGACAGTTTTATCTCAATCTCTTCATTCAAAGACTCAATCATGGACACTCTTACTGACAGTTGTGGCTGCTTTGTACAATGTATTGTTGTCTCTACCTTCTTGACTTTTGTACTGTTGACTTTGCCCAATAATGTTTGTACCATGTTTTGTAGTTCTACCATGTTGTGCTGCTACCATGTTGTTGTCATGTTGTGTTGCTACCATGCTGTGTAGTCATGTTTTGCTGCCTTGTTATGTTGTTGTCTTAGGTCTCTCTTTATGTGGTGTTGTGTCTCTCTTGTTGTGATGTGTGTTTTGTCCTATATTTATATTTATATTGTATTTATTTTTTTAATTCCAGGCCCCCGTCCCAGCAGGAGATCTTTTGCCCTTTGGTAGGCCATCATTGTAAATAAGAATTTGTTATTAACTGACTTGCCTAGTTAAATAAAGGTTAAATAAAATAAAAAATAAACAATGTACAATAGTGTTCTTCACTGGTTGCCCTTTTCTTGTGGCAACAGGTCACAAATCTTGCTGCTGTGATGGCACACTGTGGTATTTCACCCAATAGATATGGAAGTTTATCCAAATTGGATTTGCTTTGGAATGCTTTGTGTAATCTGAGGGAAATATGTGTCTCTAATATGGTCATACATTTGGCAGGAGGTTATGAAGTGCAGCTAAGTTTCCACCTCATTTTGTGGGCGGTGTGCACATAGCTTGTTTTCTCTTGAGATCCAGGTCTGCCTATGGCGGCCTCTCTCAATAGAAAGGCCATGCTCACTGAGTCTGTACATAGTCAAAGCTTTCCTTAATTCTCTCTCTCACAGACCTGGGTTCATGTCACGCCCTGGCCTTAGTTATCTTTGTTTTCTTTATTATTTTAGTTAGGTCAGGGTGTGACATGGGGGAAGTTTGTGTGTTTTTGTCTATGTCTTGACGTTAGTTGCTTGTGTCTGCACTTTCGTTTGATAGCTTCACGGTCGTTTGTTGTTTTGTCTAGTTTGTATTAGTGTTCGTGTTCGTTTCTTCTTCTATTAAAAAGAAGATGTATTTATATCACGCTGCGCCTTGGTCCTCTCTTTCACCTAAAGACGAGCGTGACAGAATTACCCACCATAATCGGACCAAGCAGCGTGATGACGGGCAACAACAGCAGTGGCCGAGGACACAGGACTCCTGGACTTGGGAGGAGGTATTAGACAGCGGAGGGCCCTGGGCACAACCAGGGGAATATCGCCGCCCCAAGGCAGAGCTGGAGGCAGCGAAAGCAGAGAGGCGCCGGTATGAGGAGCTAGCGCGGCAGAGCGGCTGGAAACCCGAGAGGCAGCCCCAAAGATTTCTTGGGGGAGGGCACACTGGGAGTGTAGCTGGGGCAAGTAGGAGACTTGAGCCAGCTCCCCGTGCTTACCGTGAGGAACCGAGGATGGAACCGGAGCCAGTCGGGGTGGAGTTGGAGGTGAGCAGGGCGAGTGAAGTAGAGACTGTGAAGGAGCTAATGGGGAAATTGGAGGAGAGAGTTATGAGGGAGGTGCTGTGTTGGTGCTTGAGGCACGACATCCGCCCGACGGAGCGAGTCGGGGACTTGATGTCACCTGAGTTAGCTCTCCATACTCGTCCTGAGGTGCGTGCTAGCCGTCTGGTGAAGACTGTGCCAGTACCACGCACCAGGCCTCCTGTGCACATCCCTAGCCCTGCACGTCCTGCGCCAGCTCAACGCACCAGCTCTCCTGTGGCAGCCCCTCGCACTCGCCCAGTGGTGCGTGTTCCCAGTCCAGTACCACCAGTGCCAACACCACGCACCAGGCTTCCAGTGCGTCTCCAGAGCCCTGTTCCTCCTCCACGCACTCGCCTTGAGGTGCGTGTCCTTAGCCCGGTACCACCAGTTCCGGTACCACGCACCAGGCCTACTGTGCGCCTCAGCCAGCCAGAGTCTCCCGTCTGCCCAGCGCCGCCTGCGCTGCCCGTCTACCCAGCGCCGTCTGAGTCTGCCGTCTGCCCAGCGCCGTCTGAGTCTGCCGTCTGCCCAGCGCCGTCTGCGCTGCCTGCCTGCCCAGAGCCATCTGAGCTGCCTGCCTGCCCAGAGCCATCTGAGCTGCCTGCCTGCCCAGAGCCATCTGAGCTGCCTGCCTGCCCAGAGCCATCTGAGCTGCCTACCTGCCCAGCGCCATCTGAGCTGCCTGCCTGCCCAGCTCCATCTGAGCTGCCTGCCTGCCCAGCGCCATCTGAGCCGCCTGCCTGCCCAGCGCCATCTGAGCCGTCCGTCTGTCCCGAGCCGCCAGAACCGCCCGCTAGTCAGGAGCCGCCAGAGCCGCCCGCCAGTCAGGAGCCGCCAGAGCCGCCCGCCAGTCAGGAGCCTCCAGAGCCGCCCGCCAGTCAGGAGCCGCCAGAGCCGCCCGCCAGTCAGGAGCCACCAGAGCCGCCCGCCAGTCAGGAGCCACCAGAGCCGCCCGCCAGTCAGGAGCCGCCAGAGCCGCCCGCCAGTCAGGAGCCGCCAGAGCCGCCCGCCAGTCAGGAGCCGCCAGAGCCGCCCGCCAGTCAGGAGACCCGCCAGAGCCGCCCGCCAGTCAGGAGCCGCCAGAGCCGCCCGCCAGTCAGGAGCCGCTAGAGCCGCCCTCCAGTCAGGAGCCGCCCTCCAGTCATGAGCCGCCCTCCAGTCATGAGCCGCCATCCAGTCTGGAGCTGCCCCCCAGTCCGGAGCTGCCCCCCGGTCCGGAGCTGCCCCCCGGTCCGGAGCTGCCCCTCGGTCCGGAGTTGCCCCTCGGTCCGGAGTTGCCCCTCGGTCCGGAGTTGCCCCTCGGTCCGGAGTTGCCCCTCGGTCCGGAGCTGCCCCTCGGTCCGGAGCTGCCCCTCGGTCCGGAGCTGCCCCTCGGTCCGGAGCTGCCCCTCGGTCCAGTGGCGCCCTCTAGGATGTTCTTCAGTCCGGGACTCGCTGCAAGGGTCGCCGCTCCAGAGGCGCCACCAAAGCGGGTATTGACTATGGTGGAGTGGGGTCCACGTCCCGCACCCGAGCCGCCGCCGTAAGAAGGCCCACCCGGACCCTCCCCTTCTGTGTCAGGTTTTGCGGCCGGAGTCCGCACCTTTGGGGGGGGGGGGTACTGTCACGCCCTGGCCTTAGTTATCTTTGTTTTCTTTATTATTTTAGTTAGGTCAGGGTGTGACATGGGGGAAGTTTGTGTGTTTTTGTCTATGTCTTGACGTTAGTTGCTTGTGTCTGCACTTTCGTTTGATAGCTTCACGGTCGTTTGTTGTTTTGTCTAGTTTGTATTAGTGTTCGTGTTCGTTTCTTCTTCTATTAAAAAGAAGATGTATTTATATCACGCTGCGCCTTGGTCCTCTCTTTCACCTAAAGACGAGCGTGACAGTTCAAATACATGTGTATTTGAGTAGCTGGTATTTAATGCACAGCTCAAAACAAGTACTTTTATTTGAGTATTTAAATTGTATTTGTAAAAAACAAATAATCTGCCAAATTGTATTTGAAATACTCAAATACACAGACTCAAATACACTCCCATGGATTTAACCCAGGTGAATAGTATTTGAAATAAGAATTTGAAAATACTGTTTCCAAATACATTAAAATATTCAACAAATAAAACATCTGAATACTTACATTAAAATATATATATATATATATATATATATATATTTCACCTTTATTTAACCAGCTAAGCTAGTTGAGAACAAGTTCCCATTTACAACTGCGACCTGGCCAAGATAAAGCAAAGCAGTGCGACACAAACAACAACACAGAGTTACACATGGAATAAACAAGCGTACAGTCAATAACACAATAGGAAAAAAATATACAGTGTGTGAAAATGGCGTGAGGAGGTAAGGCAATATATAGGCCATAGTAGCGAAGTAATTACAGTTTAGCAAATTAACACTGGAGTGATAGATGAGCAGATGATGATGTGCAAGTAGAAATACTGGTGTGCAAAAGAGCAGAAAAGTAAATTAAAACAATATGGGGATGAGGTAGGTAGATTGGGTGGGCTATTTATAGATGGGCTATGTTCAGCTGCAGCGATCGGTTAGCTGCTCAGATAGCTGATGTTTAAAGTTAGTGAGGGACATATAAGTCTCCAGCTTCAGCGATTTTTGCAACTCGTTCCAGTCATTGGCAGCAGAGAACTGGAAGGAAAGGCGGCCAAAGAGGTGTTGGCTTTGGGGACGACCAGTGAGATATACCTGCTGGAGCCCTTGCTACTGGTGGGTGTTTTATGGTGACCAGTGAGCTGAGATAAAGTGGAGCTTTACCTAGCATAGACTTATAGATGACCTGGAGCCAGTGAGTCTGGCGACGAATATGTAGCGAGGGCCAGCCGACTAGAGCATACAGCACGCAGTGGTGGGTGGTATAAGGGGCTTTGGTGACAAAGCGGATGGCACTGGGATAGACTGCATCCAGTTTTCTGAGTAGAGTATTGGAAGCTATTTTGTAAATAATATCGCAGAAGTCGAGGATCGGTAGGATAGTCAGTTTTACGAGGGTATGTTTGGCAGCATGAGTGAAGGATGCTTTGTTGCGAAATAGGAAGCCGATTCTAGATTTAATTTAGATTTAAAAGGCACCTAGGTATTTGTAGTTGTCCACATATTCTAAGTCAGAACCGTCCAGAGTAGTGATGCTAGTCGGGCGGGCGAGTGCGGGCAGCGAACGGTTGAAAAGCATGCATTTGGTTTCACTAGCGTTTAAGAGCAGTTGGAGGCCACGGAAGGAGTGTTGTATGGCATTGAAGCTCGTTTGGAGGTTAGTTAACACAGTGTCCAAAGAAGGGCCAGATGTATACAGAATGGTGTCGTCTGCGTAGAGGTGGATCAGGGAATCCCCCGCAGTAAGAGCGGCATCGTTGATATATACAGAGAAAAGAGTCGGCCTGAGAATTGAACCCTGTGGTACCCCCATAGAGACTGCCAGAGGTCCGGACAACAGGCCCTCCAATTTGACACACTGAACTCTGTCTGAGAAGTAGTTGGTGAACCAGGTGAGGCAGTCATTTGAGAAACCAAGGCTGTTGAGTCTGCCGATAAGGATACGGTGATTGACAGAGTCGAAAGCCAGGAGGAAAGCATGGCCAGCCGTAGAGAAATGCTTATTGTAATTCTCGATTATCGTGGATTTATCGGTGGTGACAGTGTTACCTAGCCTCAGTGCAGTGGGCAGCTGGGAGGAGGTGCTCTTATTCTCCATGGACTTTACAGTGTCTCAAAACTTTTTGGAGTTAGAGCTACAGGATGCAAATTTCTGTTTGAAAAAGCTAGCCTTTGCTTTCCTGACTGCGTGTATTGGTTCCTGATTTCCCTGAAAAGTTGCATATCGTGGGGACTATTCGATGCTAGTGCAGTCAGCCACAGGATGTTTTTGTGCTGGTCGAGGGCAGTCGGGTCTGGAGGGAAACAAGGGATATATCTGTTCTTAGTTCTACATTTTTTGAAAGGGGCATGCTTATTTATGATGGTGAGGAAATTACTTTTAAAGAACAACCCGGCATCCTCGACTGACGGGATGAGGTCAATATCCAGGTCAATTAGAAAGGCCTGCTCGCAGAAATGTTTTAGGGAGCGTTTGACAGTGATGAGGGGTGATCGTTTGACCGCGGACCCATAGCGGATGCAGGCAATGAGGCAGTGATTGCTGAGAACAGCAGAGGTGTATTTGGAGGGCAAGTTGGTCAGGATAATATCTATGAGGGTGCCCATGTTTACGGATTTAAGGTTGTACCTGGTGGGTTCCTTGATAATTTGTGTGAGATGGAGGGCATCTAGCTTAGATTGTAGGACTGCCGGGGTGTTAAGCATATCCCAGTTTAGGTCACCTAGCAGAACGAACTCTGAAGATAGATGGGGTGCAGTCATTTCACATATGGTGTCCTGGGCACAGCTGGGAGCTGATGGGGGGTCTATAACAGGCGGCAACAGTGAGAGACTTATTTCTGGAGAGATTAATTTTTTTAATTAGAAGCTCGAACTGTTTGGGCATAAACCTGGAAAGTATGACAGAACTTTGCAGGCTATCTCTGCAGTAGATTGCAACTCCTCCCCCTTTGGCAGTTCTATCTTGACAGAAAATGTTGTAGTTGGGAATGGAAATCTCAGAATCTGTCACGATCGTCTTGATGAGGAAGAGTGGACCAAGGCGCAGCGTGATACAAATACATCTTCTTTTATTAGAGAAGACGAAACACGAAACGAACACTTTTACAAAACGAAACAACAAACGACCGTGAAGCTACAAACGAAAGTGCATACACAAGCTACTAACGTTAGACATAGACAATTACCCACGAAAACTCAATGAATATGGCTGCCTAAATATAGCTCTCAATCAGAGACAAATGAACAACAGCTGCCTCTAATTGAGAACCAATCTAGGCAGCCATAGACATACAAACCCCTATACAAGACACTGCCCCATTAAACATACAAAACCCCTAGACAATACAAAAACACATACATTCCCCATGTCACACCCTGACCTAACTAAAATAATAAAGAAAACAAAGATAACTAAGGCCAGGGCGTGACAGTACCCCCCCCCCCAAAGGTGCGGACTCCGGCCGCAAACCTGACACAGAAGGGGAGGGTCCGGGTGGGCCTTCTTATGGCGGCGGCTCGGGTGCGGGACGTGACCCCCACTTCACCATAGTCACTACCCGCTTTGGTGGCCTCCTTTTAATGTCGACCCTCCATATAAACCCCACTGGATTAAGGGGCAGCACCGGACTAAGGGTTAACACCGGACTGAGGGGCAGCTCCGGACTGAGGGGCAGCTCCGGACTGGCTGACGGCTCTGGCTGGTCATGGCTGGCTGACGGCTCTGGCTGGTCATGGCTGGCTGACGGCTCTGGCTGGTCATGGCTGGCTGACGGCTCTGGCTGGTCATGGCTGGCTGACGGCTCTGGCTGGTCATGGCTGGCGGACGGCTCTGGCTGCTCCTGTCTGGCGGACGGCTCTGGCTGCTCCTGTCTGGCGGACGGCTCTGGCTGCTCCTGTCTGGCGGACGGCTCTGGCTGCTCCTGTCTGGCGGACGGCTCTGGCTGCTCCTGTCTGGCGGACGGCTCTGGCTGCTCCTGTCTGGCGGACGGCTCTGGCGGCTCCTGACTGACGGACGGCTCTAGCGGCTCAGGACAGACGGGCGGCTTTGAAGGCTCGGGACAGACGGATAGCACAGGCGGCTCTGGGCAGACGGGCAGTGCAGGCGGCACTGGGCAGACGGGCAGTGCAGGCGGCACTGGGCAGACGGCAGACTCTTGCCGGCTGAGGCGCACAGTAGGCCTGGTGCGTGGTGCCGGAACTGGTGGTACCGGGCTAAGGTTACGCACCTTAAGGCTAGTGCGGGGAGCAGCAACAGGGCGCACAGGACTCTGGAGACGCACAGGAGGCTTGGTGCGTTGTGCCGGAACTGGTGGTACCGGGCTGGAGACACGCACCACAGGGCTAGTGCGTGGAGGAGGAACAGGGCTCTGGAGACGCACAGGAAGCCTGGTGCGTGGTGTTGGCACTGGTGGTACTGGGCTGGGGCGGGGAGGTGGCGCCGGATATACCGGACCGTGCAGGCATACTGGCTCCCTTGAGCACTGAGCCTGCCCAACCTTACCTGGTTGAATGCTCCCCGTAGCCCGACCAGTGCGGGGAGGTGGAATAACCCGCACTGGGCTGTGTTGGCGAACCGGGGACACCATGCGTAAGGCTGGTGCCATGTATGCCGGCCCGAGGAGACGCACTGGAGACCAGACGCGTTGAGCCGGCTTCATGGCACCTGGCTCAATGCCCAATCTAGCCCTGCCAGTGCGGGGAGGTGGAATAACCCGCACCGGGCTATGCACACGTACAGGAGACACCATGCGCTCTACCGCATAACACGGTGTCTGCCCGTATTCTCGCTTCCCACGGTAAGCACGGAGAGTTGGCGCAGGTCTCCTACCTGACTTCGCCACACTCCGTTGTAGCCCCCCCCCCCCCCCCCCCCAAGACATTTTTGGGCTTGACTTACAGGCTTCCTACCGCGTCGTCGTGCTGCCTCCATTCGCCGGTATCCCTCCTCACACTGCGCCAGAGAATCCCAGGCGGGCTCCGGCATTCTCCCTGGGTCGATCGCCCACCTGTCGATCTCTTCCCACGTAGTGTAGTCCAGATTTTGCTCCCATTGCCATTCCTCCTTGCGCTGCTCCTGCTGCCGCTTATCACGCTGCTTGGTCCTGTTATGGTGGGTAATTCTGTCACAATCGTCTTGATGAGGAAGAGTGGACCAAGGCGCAGCGTGATACAAATACATCTTCTTTTATTAGAGAAGACAAAACACGAAACGAACACTTTTACAAAACTAAACAAAACAACAAACGACCGTGAAGCTACAAACGAAAGTGCATACACAAGCTACTAACGTTAGACATAGACAATTACCCACGAAAACTCAATGAATATGGCTGCCTAAATATAGCTCTCAATCAGAGACAAATGAACAACAGCTGCCTCTAATTGAGAACCAATCTAGGCAGCCATAGACATACAAACCCCTATACAAGACACTGCCCCATTAAACATACAAAACCCCTAGACAATACAAAAACACATACATTCCCCATCTCACACCCTGACCTAACTAAAATAATAAAGAAAACAAAGATAACTAAGGCCAGGGCGTGGCAGAATCTTTGGTGGCCTTCCTTAGCCAGGGTTCAGACACAGCAAGGACACCAGGGTTGGCGGAGTGTGCTAAAGCAGTGAGTAAAACAAACTTAGGGAGGAGGCTTCTGATGTTAACATGCATGAAACCAAGGCTTTTTCGGGTACAGAAGTCAACAAATGAGAGTGCCTGGGGACACGCAGGGCCTGGGTTAACCTCCACATCACCCGAGGAACAGAGGAGGAGTAGGATGAGGGTATGGCTAAAAGCTATCAAAACTGGTCGTCTAGTGCGTTGGGGACAGAGAATAAAAGGTGCAGATAACTATCCCAAACAACAGTGTACCAGGCATATTGACATTTTGAGAGAGACATAAAGCGAGGCATTAAGCAATCACAGGTGTTGTTTGCGAGAGCTAGCTAAGGCAACAATGGGTAAGACAACAACAGCTAATCAGCTAAGAAAACAACAAAAGGTAAAATGCCGATGAATGGGCAGAGAGGGTCGGTTAACTACACACAGGGCATGAGTTGGGGCCGACAGATAAACAAAAAATAAACTAAATGGAGTACCGTGATTAATGAACAGTCCAGCAGGCATCAGCTATGTAGCCAAGTGATCATAGGGTCCAGTGAACAGCAATAGATGGAACAGGGAAGTCGTTACTACACTAGCACGCGGGAGACACAGCTTTGAAAGTTAGCAGGCTGGGGTAAGTAGAAGTGTCTGCTCCGACGTCCGGCGAAGGCCGGTTGAGGGCACAGTGGATGGAGTTAAGTCTGCGGACCAGCCGTGATGGTACGGCGGGGCGCCGTGTCGACAAAGGGTCCAGACCAGATGGCGAAAGAGGTAATTGTAGTTGTGGTAATTTCGTTTGCTAGATGAGATGCGCCTGGCTCGCGGCTAGCTTCGGGGCAGGGGCGTTAGCTACTCAGTAGCAGCGATGATCCGATGCACAGGTCCAGAGCTTATGGCAAGGATCCGGCGGAGTGGTGGATTCTAGCCATGTTGGGGTAGAGTCCAGAAGGCATCGGCTGAGTAGCCGGGTGATCACAGAGTAGGCTGGGAGGTGGGGCCTGGCTCAGGGCTAGCTTCGGGGCTGGGTCACTCGGTGGCAGCTAGCTAGCTGTGATGATCAGGAGTAATGGTCCAGGGTTTACGGCAGGAATCCGGCGTTGTAGTGGAGAAAACAGTCCGATGCTGGCAAGTATTATCCAGGCTAAAAAAAAACGGCTGGTGTCTGTGCAGAAGGAAAGGCCACTAGCAGTGGCTGACAATGACTAAATAGCTAGTAGCTAATTAGCTGACTAGCTCCTGATGGAGGTTCTGGCTATAAGGTCTAAAAGAAAATAGCGGATACGTGTCACATTGGGTGAGGCTGGTTACCGGAAGGTATATTTAATTTAAAAATGGAAAAGAGATTTAAAATAAATCCATCTTGGAAATCATTGGAAATCATTGAATGTATGTGAAAGTAATGAAGATATTTGAAATAGTATTTGAACCCAGGTCTGCTCTCTTTCACTCCCTCTTGTCCCTGTTTCACTCCAAGAGGGCTTACTATGACCCCTCAAATCTCTTCACATCGCACACAAACACAAAAGAGATATTTTGTTCACATTCAATAACAACCTCTCCTGAGGGCTGAGCTTTCTTGAAAAAATTACATTAAATAAATTACATTTATTTGACAGGGACAATTCTTGTTCTTTATGTTACTACACATTATTTTGATGGTATGGTCCTGTGTGGCTTGTTGGTGGAACATGGCACTTGCAGCGCCAGGGTTGTGGGTTCGATTCCCACAGGGGACCAGAACTAACAAATATAAAAATCTATGCACTCACTACTGTAAGTTGCTTTGGATAAGAGTGTCTGCTAAATGACAAATGTAAAAAGGGAGGTTTTCTAACAATAAGAAGAATTTCAGAAAATGAGAATAATGGCCCACAATGTACAACTTTTCCCTGTAAATCTATAGTATAATACAGGCAGCAGAGTTGCTAGCTAAATACAGTAATTTAGCTTCACAGCAGGGATGCTGTAAAAAAAATTGTTACATAAGGAAAACAAAACAATTATACAATACTGCATTATACTGTAAATGAGCCTACTGTAATCATTACAGCAACACAGCTGTATTGTATAATTATAGTAATTTGCAGGCAACTCTTACCGTAAATAGTTTTATGGTACCAATAATCATACTGTAATATTTGTATGGTAATTGTAATGAATGAAATAATTAATAACATTGATTGAGGGAAGGCGGGGTTTGTATTTTACAATAGCTTACTGTAATTACATGGGATTGGTGCAAGCCGGTTGGCGGCTAGGTAATGTGTTTTATATATACCAAATATGTACACTGTAAAAAACATAACTTGTTTTTATGGTAACTTACTGGCAGCCAGTTACCTGTAAATTACTGTAAAAAAAAGTACAGCATGTTACTGTAAATTCCAAATAACTTAAGTTCAACAGTGATTTCTTTACAGTAATGTACTGTTAAAACACATTTTATTTGGAATTTACAGTAACATACTGTACTTTTTTTACAGTAACTTACAGGTAACTGGCTGCTGGTAAGTTACCATAATAATAAGTTCCAGTTTTTACAGTGTATGAATCACTTGCACTTCTAGAGGCCTTAACAAAGGCTTCCAAACTTGCACCCCTATTACATTTCATTGTTGAGCCACTACTATACATCAGTTACATTGGTACAGCACATCCACTCACAGGTACAACAAATGTAGCCTCTTACAAGCACACTTCAAAATATGTTAATGAGCCAGAAACGACAATACCATATGTCAACTAGTGGTCAAAGGGTTTTTGGTGCTCCAGAAATATGGTAGGGTACTGGTATTCTGTATGGTGGAATTACAGTATAATTACAGTATAATTTACCAGTTACACCTAAAATCACCCAGAGTCCATTGCAATTTACGGCAATTTACTGTAAATAATTAATATGGTACATTGCTGTTAGATTTTTTGTATACTAATGTAAAACCAAAAAAATAAACACTTTGCGCCAGTAATATGGGTCAATTTGGGCTAGAAACAAGCTGTTTTCCCTTTAGTAATGTTGCAAACATCAAATATGCTCTCAGTTTATTCAATATGGCACCCAGAAGCTGCAGTAAAGCGAAGCATTGCAAAATAAAATATTGGGGCGATTTTACTCCTCTTCTTTTTTTTAAACTAAAATAGTCTTAGCTCCATACAGAATGAGATTTGAATCTACAATAGGCATAAGTTTTTTTTGTAAAGAAATACAGTATGTTAGAGTCATTTTTACAGGAGGCTTCCAATTACAGTTAATAACCGTTTTTCAGCATTTTACCCACAATTCAGTGCAATCTACAGCATTAATTCTGTAAAATAAAGTTATGGGATTTTACTGTGCATTCTAGTGTTTTACTGTTGACTTACAGTGCAAGTCTGACTCATAACACCGTCTTCTTTTCTCAATTAAGAATAATTGATCCAAACGCACTATTACTGTATAATGGCTCAAATCAGAACATTCACATCAATTCATCCTTCAATTCAAGGTTGAAAGGCACCAAATTGTGCTTTCAAAGTCACTTCAAACTAAACGATATCATATGTTCTGAGAGTTGATAAGGGCTTGAAAACGAAGTCAAAAAAAGCCCTCGGGAAGAATGTTGCAGAAAGGTTGTCAGACAAATCAAATCCAGACAGTCAAGACTTTCTGATGTGACCTTTGAACCATTAACCCCCAGTTCTGCATATCTGGACAAACATAGCACATGGGCTTTGAATTCCACTGACAGGTTCTAGACTACATAAAATAGAAATTAAATGTAAAGAACTCAGTCACTACACTCTTAGAAAGAAGGGTTCCCAAAGGGTTCTACAGTCGTCCCCATAGGAGAACCCTTTTTGGTTCCAGGTAAAGCCATTTTTGATTCCAGGTAGAACCCTCTGAGGAAAGGGTTCTACTGTACATGGAACCCAAAACAGTTCTACTTGGAACCAAAAGGGTTCTACTTAGAGCCAAAAAAGGGTTATTCAAAGGGTTCTCCTATGGGGACAGCCGAAGAACCCTTTTAGGTTCTACAAACTATTATCACCTGAAGGTTGTTTTGCAGTATATACTTCCACGACTGTTCTAGGGGTGCATCTCAATAGTCTAAAATGGCTCCTGCTCTTCGTCACTTGTCCTTCATCAGAACTTCAATTCCATAGGCATCGCTGTCTTTGGAGTCAGTGTCACTGTCTTTTGTCTCCGGTGATCACTTCACCCCAGCATGAGCTTGAACATCTCTTCACCCCCGTAACCTTTCTCTCATCTCCAAGTCAACATTTGCCAACGTACTGTACAGTGTCAACCCACATGCATACACACACCTTGTCTCAAAACACACAACGCTTTTGTTCCGTATGAATGTTTAATCCTGTCATGCGTAATGCAGAGGAGTTAGGGCTCCTGACCACTGGTGGAAAAAGTCGCCCCATTTGTCATACTTGAGTAAAAGTAAAGATACCTTAATAGAAAATGACTCAAGTAAAAGTGAAAGTCACCCAGTCAAATTCTACTTGAGTAAAAGTCTAAAAGTATTTGGTTTTAAATATACTTAAGTATCAAAAGTAAATATACAAGTATAAATTATTTCAAATTCCTTATATTAAGCAAACCAGACCGCATCATCTTTACATTTGTATTTATTTACAGATAGCCAGTGGCACATTCCAACACTTAGACATAATTTACAAATGAAGCATGTGTTTAGTGAGTCTGTCAGATCAGAGGCAGAAGGGATGACCAGGGATGTGTGAATTGAAGACCATTTTCCTGTCCTGCTAAGTATTCAAAATGTAACGAGTACTTTTGGGTGTCAGGGAAAATGTATGGAGTAAAAAGTACATCATTGTCTTTAGGAATGTAGTGAAGTAAAAGTAGAAGTTGTAAAAATATAAATAGTAAAGCAAAGCATAAAAAACGACTTAAGTAGTCATTTAAAGTATTTTTACTTAAGTACTTTACACCACTGCTCATGAGAGAGATAATACCGCAAATACTGATGCACACGCACACACACAGCCCTGCCTTGGCATCATGCTCTAAGCCCATTCTCTATCTCACAGCTCTAGAAGCCAGCAGTACCCAGTTAGGCAAATATACTATATATACAAAAGTACCTTCAAATTAGTGGATTAGGCTATTTCAGTGTATAAAATTGAGCACACAACGATGCAGTCTCCATATACAAAAATTGGCAGTAGAATGGCCTTACTGAAGAGATCAGTAACTTTCAACGTGGCACTGTCATAGGATGCCACCTTTCCAACAAGTCAGGTCGTCAGAGCTGCCCTGTAAATGCTGTTATTGTGAAGTGGAAACGTCTAAGAGCAACAAACGCATTCTCTGGAGTTGTGAATCACGCTTCACCATCTGCCAGTCCGACGGACGAATTTGGGTTTGGCGGATGCCAAGAGAACGCTACCTGACCGAAATGCATAGTGCCAACTGTAAAGTTTGGTGGAGGAGGAACAATAGTCTGGGGCTGTTTTTCATGGTTCGGGCCCCTTAGTTCCAGTGAAGGGAAATCTTAACACTACCTCATACAATGACATTCTAGACAATTCTGTGCTTCCAACTTTGTGGCAACAGTTTGGGGAAGTACCTTTCCTGGTTCAGCATGACAATGCCCTAGTGCACAAAGCAAGGTCCATACAGAAATGGTTTGTCGAGATTGGTGTGGAAGAACTTGACTGGCCTGCACAGAGCCCTGACCTCAATCCCATCGAAAAACTTTGGGGTGAATTGGAACGCCGACTGCGAGCCAGGCCTAACCGCCCAACCTCACTAATACTATTGTGGCTGAATGGAAGCAAGTCCCCGCAGCAATGTTCCAACATCTTGTGGAAACCCTTCCAAGAAGAGTGGAGGCTGTTATAGCAGCAAAGCGGGGGACCAACTCCATATTAATGCCCATGATTCTGGAATGAGATGTTCGACGAGCAGGTGTCCACATACCTTTGGTCATGTAGTGTACCTCCTCACCACAGCAGACAGGTAAATGCAATGAATGTCTGGCGCTGTCTCATCTCACGGGTATTTACATTGACATTTTAGTCATTTAGCAGACGCTCTTATCCAGAGCAATTGGGGTTAAGTGGCTTGCTCAAGGGCACATCGACAGAGCTTTGTCAGCTCGGGGATTCGAACCAGCATCCTTTCCGTTACTGGCCCAATGCTCTAACCACTAGGCGACCTGCCGCCCTGTTGCTATAAGATGGGAGATGATCCTGCAGGGTTTGTGAGTCTGGGTCAGGGCTGAGGTAGAGATGTTAGTCAACCTTATGGGAGAAAGTCACTGAGAGTCATAGTCACACAGACACTGTGGAGTGTAAAGTAATAAAGGGAAGGAAGTCGTATGACGACTGACTTTCTAGCATGACTCCTATAGCCAACACGTTACTGCCTAAAGTAGTTCCTACCTAAAGTAGTTCCTACCTAAAGTAGTTCCTGTCCTGACAGTATTCAGACAGTTGCTGTAAGCTAAAGTCGGAAGTCACCACACACACACACACACTGATAAACAACAGGAGTTGGTTGAGTTGGTGTTTCTGATCGAACCGTCCATTGTGTGTGTGTAACAAAGCCATCCAAGTGAGAGCCAGCAGGCACAGAGAGGAGATTGACCTTGACAACCGCAACAATACTTCTGACCCCTAGCCTCTAACCTCTAACCCCCAAACCCCTGTCTAAAGGGTGATGGAGAGCTTGACCTTAGACCTACCACTAATATATTTTAAGACTCAGTTACACACAAATACATACACATGCATGTGTCCATGTGTGTGCGTGTGTGTGTGTGTGTGTGTGTATTGTAAACTCACCGATCTCACAGTTCTCCCCTGTGAAGCCTTGTGGGCAGTAGCAGCTGTAGCTCTTGCCCTGAAGTAGACACTGCCCTCCATGCAGACATGGGTTGGTCACACAGGGCTCCCCCACACCTGAGAGAGAGGAAGAGGGGGGGGGGATTAGATTCTGTTTTTGCCAGAATTAAGAGATTTTTCATTCATTTTTAGATGCAAGCAACGACTTGACTCGATATGAAATAGTAGCCGTCGTCCGAGTCCCCCTGGAGATGGTAACGCACAGGAGAACTGAGCGTACGTATCTCCTGAATATCTTCCTGAACGAGAGGAAGGGCAGTGCAGCTGAAATGACCGTGGCAGCTTTCCTACTCTAATTTCAGCGATAAGCAAGACACCTGGTTTAGCTATCTAAGCACAACCAGACGAGGTACAGCGACTCCCTAAGGCGGTATGGTTGCGGGTCAAACAGTGTGCATTCAGATCTATGTTTTTGCCACGCTGTTGTCAGATATAAGGTATTGAGATATGCTTAGACTGCAGCACTCTTTTTTACCATAACCATCCTCAAGAGTACATAAATGCATCTAGTAGCAACTAAACGTCGCAAAGAGCACATACACTTCTGATCCATCCCTTTCTCTCCTTCTCACTCCATACAGATTTGTTTCTCTTTCTATAATCTGTACAGTGTATAGGCCCATAGCCTTCACAGTACACACACACACACACATATGGACGCACACACGTACACACACACACACACCTCTACGTAAAATGACTGAGCCATACAGTTCATGCAGCTCTCTCCCTCGCTCTCTGCCAAATTCATTGACCTCAAATCCATTGAACAGGCAGGGAAGTGCAACGTAACCACAGTGCGCTGCCGAGTCTGCTGCTACTGGGTTAAAACACCACTGGCACCAGGAAGGACAGTCAACCAACCACACCGCAGGAGCACAGTCACACAGTGCATTGTGGATAGAGTAGTGATGGGAGTTGAGGGTGGTAGTGAACAGTCATGATCTGTATACACAACCATTCTGGTGTCATGGTGGTAGTGTGGGCATCACCATAACTATAACCAATGCTTCTACATAAAGATCTATTTTCCTGTTTCTTCTGAAAGACACTATGCCTAGACCCAAACTTCAGCCACCCATCACCTTTCCCCTTGTCTCTGTTGTCATGGTTACCATATGGAAAGTGATCCTTGGCAAAGAAAGAACTTCAGACGTGGTATGAAGAATAGAGAACGGAACAGACCACCTACTGATCTCTCAGGCCCCCCTATAATTCAGCCAATCATTGTTCACAGGATAATTAATAATTTCCATATCAACGGTCGCCATGACGCCTGGTTGTCCCCAAAGTGGCTCGTTAAGGAACCTTGAGGTCTTTGAAGGTGCCGACTCACCCGCTTAGAATGTTCTGTTCCCGCCCTCTGACACCTAGGAGTGTGTGGATCTATGCGTGTATGTGTGTGTGTGTGTGTTCTTCCTTACATTGCGTGCATGTGTGTGTGTGTGTGTGTGTATAATCAAAGTGGTTTGAATTTGCATTACATTTATGCTAAGTTCCATCTTGCCTCATTATGTCTGAGGCTAAATAGCTCATCACTTAAACTGCCGATATGAATTATGATACAACATAATCATGATATGTTAGAACGAACGGTAGAGGTTGTAGACAGCACAATCTTGTGTGTGTGTGTGTGTGCGTGCACATGCATGTGTGTGTGTAAAAGAGACAGAGTGTGTCTACACGATTGTGATTGTGTGTGTGTGTCATGCGTCTGTGTGTTTACCCATCACACAAAGGGTAAAAATCAATACCTAGGCTAGAGCTGGGACAATAAACCGAAAATTATTGACCCCGACTACACCGACCACTTATCGTGGGCATTTTTCTGAAATCGTTCATTATGATAAGTAGCCTTTACTAGAGAAATGTGAAGTTTGAATGAAAATAACTTTGCTAATAGGTGATTGTTAAATGGGACAGTTGATAGCTTGTCCATATCGCCTAGCTTTGACCCAGGCTATGATTAGCCTGCAGCCTGATTCCATCTTCTACATAGCACACGTCTCTTAAAGACATCCTCGCAATAATCGTCACGCTGGCTATTCGTTCAGGCCAACAATACTAGACAGATAAACACGGCATCTAACAGGAGTACAATAAAACCGCAGTTTGCCATAGGAACTGAGCGAAGTAAATCCTTGATACGAATGTGTATTTGTTCTATGAACATAGTCATTGCTATCACTTCTGTCCAGCCGTCGTTCCGCCTCTGGTTGGATTAAAAGTAGAAGACACATTTCAGTTGAATCCATTCAGTGGTACAACAAACTAGGTATCCTCTTCCCCCGTTCCCTGTGCTACTGTACGCTTTTGGATTATAGATGTATTTTCGCATTTCATAGCGATTGGCCCACTGCGTTTATCCTTCTAAGGTCAATTTCGTGCTGAGGCCAGGTGCTAAGGCTAGCGATATGTTGCTGCTACCGTGCCACTAGTATATTGTTCTAACAGTCAAGGTCAAGACTAGCCATCACAAACATCACTGTTTGGAGCCTTTATAATAGCCAGAGGACCAATAAAATACTTTAGTGTGTGTGTGTGTGTGTGTGTGTGTGTGTGTGTGTGTGTGTGTGTGTGTGTGTGTGTGTGTGTGTGTGTGTGTGTGTGCGTATAACACAGATTAGCCTACAGTGGCTGGTTGTTCATTAAAGTGAGTGGAGCAGAGAAATCAACAGGGCAGAGAATGAGCTGACAGGCTATGCGTTCACCTTGTGCCTGACGCCAAGACGTATGCACCAAAACAACAGCACATCAATAGACAAACAGACCAACCGACTCAGAGAAGCAGCTTGTTTTGGCCTGCAGCTCTTTATGCAACTCTTGCTCATTCCTAGCCACAGTGAGAGAAGGGAGAGGGGTAGAGAAATGGAGAGCAAAGGAACGAGAGCAGTGAGAGCCTGAGAGAGAGTAGGAGAAAGAGAGAGAGCTAGAAAGAGAGGTGAAAGGTTGAGTGAGTGAGAGGGGAATAGGTTGAGAGAGAGAAGGAGAGAAAGAGAGAATGTGTGACGGTGTGAGAAAGAGACAAAGGAGGATGTGATAGAGTTTGGGATAGAGAGAGAAGGGCCCTTGAGGCTTGTATATAAAACATGAGCAGCCTCTCCTGCAGCCCCTTATTGATTACACAGCCTGATGAGGTCCACTCTGATCCAGTCAGCAAAAACAAACATTAGACACCTCTCTACTCAGACAGAACACACAGAGACAGAGAGAGACAGAGAGAGAGCGAGAGACCCAGTATCCCATGAGCTCCTCAATAGATGTTTTCTGTTTGTGTAATGGGGCTGCTAATGTACTGTATGGGATGGAAATAAGGAGTTAATACAGGTCAGTAAAGTGGCCCAAAGCTTTCCTAGCCTCCTGAGGCTATCAACTCAATGAACAACACCACATAACATTCTCTGAAGTCCCTGTCAATACTATTCACTGTTATAACCCATAGTCTTTGGTTACACATTTACTCATCACATCTCAGCCTCTGAGGAATACACAGTATATCTACCAATGATGTTTATAAACCCTAGATTGCTTATGCTATGTAATGGCCATTGAGAGGCTTTGAAGCCACCAGTCGGCCATATTGGTACTCCCCAGTAGGAGCAGTCCTCTATAGGAATCAATGGAATTATACAGTATTTAAAAGTAATGTTTCAAGGACAAAATGACATGTATTTAAGCATTTGTGTTGTTGTGTTGTTGTAGTGGGGACAGTAACATTAGTAATCTCAAAAAATGCTATGTTCATTTTTTTTCTTCTGTTTAGCTTACATTATATAATTTAACAGTATGCATTAAGGTGTCTATAATAGAATAAATGTGGTATAACATTTTTTTTAGACATGAATAAATGCATATGCTATAGCTTCCAAAATATATTTTTTTACAACGGTGGGAGAGTGCCAAGATGGCAACACGGTGGCTTCAACATCAGTCATCCAGTGTATATCAAGAGTTTGGACACACCTACTCATTCAAGGGTTTTCTTTATTTTTACTATTTTCTACATTGTAGAATAATAGTGAAGAGTTCAAAACTATGAAATAACACATATGGAATCATGTAGTAAGCAAAAAAGTGTTAAACAAATCAAAATATTTTGTATTCTTCATAGTAGACTCCCTTTGTCTTGATGACAGCTTTGCACACTCTTTGCATTCTCTCAACCAGCTTCACCTGGAATGCTTTTCCAACAGTCTTGGGAGTTCCCACAGATGCTGAGCACTTGTTGACTGCTATTTCTTCACTCTGCGGTCCAACTCATCCCAAACCATCTCAATTGGGTTGAGGTCGGGGAATTGTGGAGGCCAGGTCATCTGATGCAGCACTACCTCACTCTCCTTCTTGGTAAAATAGCCCTTACACAGCCTGGAGGTGTGTTTTGGGTCATTGTCTGTTGAAAAACAAATTATAGTCCCACTAAGTGGGACCAGCAAATCACCCCCACATCATCACACCTCCTCCTCCATGCATCACGGTGGGAACCACACATGCGGAGATCATCCGTTCACCTACTCTGCGTCTCACAAAGACACGGCAGTTGGAACCAAAAATCTCAAATTTGGACTCATCAGACCAAAGAACACAGTTCCACCAGTCTAATGTTCATTGCTCGTGTTTCTTGGCCCAAGCAAGTCTCTTATTGTTATTGGTGTCCTTTAGTACTGATTTCTTTGCAGCAATTCCACCACAAAGTCCTGATTCATGCAATCTCCTCTGAACAGTTGATGTTGAGATGTGTCTGAACTCTGTGAAGCATTTATTTGAGCTGCAATCTGAGATGCAGTTAACTCTAATGAATGTATCCTCTGCAGCAGAGGTAACTCTGGGTCTTTCCTGTGGAGGTCTTCATGAGAACCAGTTTCATCATAGCGATTGATGGTTTTTGCGAATGCACTTGAAGAAACGTTCAAAGTTCTTAAAGCAACTGTCACTTATCTTTGCTTACTTGAGGTGTTCTTGCCATAACATGGACTTAGTCTTTTACCAAATAGGTCTATATTCTGTATACCACCCCTACCTTATCACAACACAACTGATTGGCTCAAATGCATTAAGAAAGAAAGAAATTCCACAAATGAACTTTTAACAAGGCACACCTGTTAATTGAAATGCATTCCAGGTGACTACCTCATGAAGCTGGTTGAAACAATGACAAGAGTGTGCAAAGCTGTCATCAAGGCAAAGAGTGGCTACTTTGAAGAATCTCAAACATAAAATATATTTTTGATTTGTTTAACACTTTTTTGGTTACTACATGATTCCATATGTGTTATTTCATAGTTGTGTTGTCTTCACTATTATTCTACAATGTAGAAAATAGTACAAATAAAGAAAAACCCTTGAGTGAGTAGTTGTGTCCAAACTTTTTACTGGTACTGTATAAATCATTGATATCTAGCACTGTTGACAACATGAACCATTGCAAAGAGAGCAAAATAAATCACCACAGAAATGTGTAGTGCAGGAATGCCTAAGGGAGAGGTTATATCCAGCTACAAGCCTCATTCATTATCAGGTGAGAAATAGCTCTGGAGAGAGAGACACTAAATCAGGCTGCTAGATTTACAAAACACAAACCTGCCTCTGAACTTAATCAGGGCTGTATCTATGGAGGCATGACTACCTTCCTAGTCCCTAGTTGGAGTACATACAGGATGGGTCTGGTACGAGGTGTATCATAGGTCGAAACGCAACACGGTATCATCTCTGAATTGAAAAAGAGATTGAATAACAGCAGCGAAGAAACAACCGTGAGGATTGTACAGAGATCACCCTGACCGAGGCCATGATGGACAGAAATGGGAAAATATGATGTTGGTGTTTTCTTCAGCTTTGTGTGGAATTTCGTTGATAAAAAAATAAATATAATAATAGTAATAATTATATGAATAATAATAATATGCCATTTAGCAGACGCTTTTATCCAAAGCGACTTACTGTCGTGCATGCATATGTCACGACGTGGCCCTTTGGTGGTGTATATCGTGGCTCCCCCCCTCTCTCACTCTCCCCACCACAAGTTTTATGACTTTACGACAGGTCATAAATACCTGGTAGAAACTTCCATGCTGTATTGAGGGAGAGAGTCTACCACAGGGCTACCCAACCTTTTCCTGGATATCTACCGTCCTGTGGGTTTTCAGTTAAACCCTAATTTAACACACCTGATTCCACAAATCTTCTGCTCAACAAGACCTTAACTAGCTGAATCAGATATGCTAAATTAGGGTTGGACTGAAAACCTACAGGACAGTAGATCTCTAGAAAGAGGGTTGGGCAGCCCTGGCATACCAGAACAAAGGCCTTCTCTTAGTTCAAAACTCCTGAACTAAACAATATTTCTACTTTTGAGAATGTGGGAATGGTCCGTGGACACTTAAGGGACAGTCATGACGAGTTTCATTTGGTGATCTCATGAAGGACAGGAAACACACATAACAGTATCTCTTAAAGTGTACATTTCCCAGCTGTCAGGTTTACATCTAAATATTGTGAAATGTATGTGATTAAACATGAAACTATTTGTGAAAAGATGTAATGTGATGTTAACCTTCTAAATCAGAGTATGGATTTTCATATAAAGATTAACTACTCAGTGGCCACACCCCCGTGAGCCCAGACATCACATTAGGCGTCATAGAACCACCCCTTCTTCCACGAGTATAAAACACCATCCTAAAAAATATACATTAAGTCAGAGAACGCCGGGACAGAGTTCCCACGTTGGAATGGCTACAATTCTATAGGCCATCGGAGACCATAACAGCTGTAGTTTTGGCTACACGGCTGGAAATGGTTCAACTCTGAGACTATCGATCACTACAGAATAAGAGCAAATTCTAGATGCATAATTACTAGTCTGCAGCTAGAAATGACGTAAATCTAGAACGAGAATACCGACATCCGAATGGTACTTTTGGTACCATTGTACTCTGAAGTATCCATTATAACCACCGACAACCATGAAAGACATTGTGACTTCTGGGAAAGTTAACCAGAGACTCTGATTAACTCTATAGGATGATTGAGGATTCCAACAAAGAAGACAACAACGACATACGAGCAGAAAAATATACAGTGCAATTATTCTCGAATGAGCGGCCGTTCATGTGCGAAGGATTAGCATTTCAATGAACATCATTATAGACTGGGTGTAGTGAATAAATTTTGTCTGTCCCGCTCTTTCTCAGTCCCCACCCCACCCCTTTCCTTTGTCTATCAAGCCATCATATCGGCTTAGCCCACTAGGGACTTTAATAACATTGTTAGTAACCAATATCTACTGTTATGTATTTCTGTGATTAGTTAGTTAGTGAATAAATAATTAAGCCAATTTGTATATTGCTGATTCATTATGAAACTAGGGTTGGTGCAGATATCCAAGGGTTTGCGATGTTCAGTAATGAGAACTGATGAGGTAACAATTAATAATTAATTAATAGAAGACTAATTGATCAGATATGAAAATATCTGTAGAGTTATATTCAGAAAACATTTTCCGTGGTGCCCAGACTTCCTAGTTAATTAATGTTTACATGATTTGTTTAATCACGTAATAATTAAACCTAGAGAACTGATTTGATATAAATAAGTCTTCACATTTAATGATAGTCCAGACACGACACATTCATTTGTTGTATGGGTGGCCCCAACAGGAATCAAACCCACAACCCTTGGTGTTGTAAGTGCCAGACAGAACTTACCAGCTGAGCCCAGAGTTCTGTTGCTGCGATTGAATCCCGCACTCCTTCCACCCTCCTCGTCCAGGTTGCTAGGCAACCCAGAGCCCAGTGCGTGAGACCAGGCTGTATCTTCTTCCACTGGGGGTCCGGAGGGCAGCGCCAAGGGCCCATTTTCTGGACCCTCAACTCCCTGCTCTCCAGATCTCTCCACTGAGACCGAGGAGAAGGACGATGAGGCCTCCCTGGAGCTTCCCTGGATGACTGAGGCCGCGGGTGGAGGGGCTAGAGCTCCAGTACCTGGTCTGGATGGAGGGGAAGAGTCTCTTCTGTCTGACCCAGCTGTGGAGCTGCTGACTGTGGGTTGAGTTGTGCTGTAACTGGCTCCTGACTGCTCCTTCCTTGTGGTTCTCTCGTTGGATGGAGGGACTCTGATTATGGGTTTGCTGGTTCCAACGGGGAGACGGGTGAACTGGATCCCCACTCTCGCCTCTTCGGAGGCCTCCTCAGCACTCCCCTCCTCTTTCACCATCACTCTCTCTCTCTCAACACTGGCCAGGCCATCTGCTCTAGTGGGAATAGTGATAGCATCTCCCTTTCTCCTATAATCCGGCTGGGCCGAGATCTCAACTTTTGATGGGGCCACACGTACCAACGTCCCCCCTTTGGGCTGAGTGGAGGAGGAGTCAGAGGACTGGCTCTCTGAGGCTGGGGTAGAGGTGAGCAGGGCTGGGGAGGACGAGGGCTCACCAGTGGGTGGTATATCATCTAGTTCCCCCAGCCCTAAGCTATCCCACCACCCATGACCCCATGAGAGTAAACCTGCAGGGGGAAGAAAGAGAGGAAGATAGAGGAGACAGTGGGAGAGATAGGATGGAGAAGAAAGAAGAAAGGAATGAGAAGAGGGAAGAGGCAGGAGCTGTAAGAAGAACGAGAGAGAGAGAGATCCTGCCAGAGCATAGCGGAGAGCATATCGTGTATTCACGTGTGTTCTCCCTGAGATACAAAACCAATACCTCTAAGCCTGTGTCTTCTATTGTGCTGCTATTTTTTTAATGTTTTATAGTTTCACCACCCCAGAAAACCCTTCATTAGAAGAAAAGGCTTAAATAATGCAGACAACAATTCCTACGGTTCCCTTCTCTGTTAAACATGTGGGCCTTTGGGTTGAATGGGGCCAGAGAACATATCTGTATTAATGAAGCTTAGACTACTGAAAAGGGCAGTAAGACAGTTTCTGACCCAGACTAACATGCAAGCACACACTCACAAACACAGTCTCTCTTTCTCTCTCTCGCTTTCTCTCTTTTCCTTCTCTCTAGCCGTTTGTCTCAGTATCACAACCAAAATAAGGCAAAAAGTCTGCACTAACCTGGAGCAGGAGAGCCAGGAGAACCGGTGGGCACAGTCCCGCTCTCAGTCAGAGTCCCCTCCGTAGGTCCCTTTCTCTCCACCTCTGGACTGCCTGTTCCTGTGGTACCTTCTGGCACCCCTGCCAGGTAGTTCCACGGCTTCCACATGGACTTCACTATCTTGGCCATCACCTTTAGACACGGGTTAGAGGGTGATAACTCCTCTTTCTGTGTGGTAGAACTTGGACAGAGGCTGGGGGTGGCTGGAGGTCTGAGGAAAACTCCAGAGTTAGGGTCCATGTCTCCCAGGTCTCCCCAGGCTAGAGAACTCTCTCCTGGGCTCAGCTGCAGGGTGACATACCCCTCAGAGGACTCTGAGGACCAGGGGTCTGAAGCTGAGAAGATCAACACATTGAATTACAGTAACAATAATCATCCAAAACCAGGTGCTTTGGTCAAAAGTAATGCTCTATATGTGCAAAATAATATAATTTTAGATGTGGTTAAAGTTTCTTACGAGAGCGGGCCTCTTCCTCCAGATCAACCAATCCTGACCAGTTCGAAGGTGTGAGGTCATCAGAAGGTGAAAGGTTACGGCTCCCTGTGAAGATGGGAGAGAAGGGAGGATTATTATCAGAATCAGAATAAGAAAAACCTTCTTGCCATTCAACCATGTTGAAAACCCATTACTCTACATCTATCCATTCATCTCCACACCCACCTGTGGTCGGGGGGCTGCTGGTGGTCTCAGTAGCCAGGGAAAGGCTGTCTGTTCCTGGAGTGTCTGTGTCGCTGGAGCCGGTCAGGTAGCTCCAGGGCTTCCACAGAGACGCGTAGATCTTAGAGACGGAGCATGGCTTCTTTACGTTCCCTGATGAAACCATGAGGAATTGAAGAGCATACATGTGCAGGAGATGTCACAACCCAATGAATGAGCAATGACTGACGGTTCATGGTCAGTATGTGCAATAAATTCCTGTCTAATGAATCCTCTCTCTCCACTCTCTTAAGCTCTCTTCCACTTCCTACAAGTCTATCCAGCACTTCCAGTATAACAAGAGCATTCTAATATCCCATAACTCTTTGCATAAATTAGGAATAACTCTAAACAAAGGGACCAGCTATGCTGTAGTAGTTTGCAACAGCGGTGGTCTCGTGAATCAAAAATCTTTTCAAAAGCTTCCTCGTGGAATTACTAGGTTGTCTTAACCAGTGTTGCTATGGTTACATCCTTGGCAACGCATGTCATCGGTGGGCAACAGCATCGTCATGCTTACTTCACAAACCATCAATTTCAATGACATGGCGATTCAGTAGAGATGGTTAAGTCGTCATACAGTAGCTACACCTTTAAGAATACTTTAATGGGTGAATGGAGGAAAGGTCTTGGATGTTTTATCATCGTGATGTTAAAGTATGAACTTTGTGTTTATCAGTGACTCGTGTAAGAGAAGTTTCCATTTTAGCCTAACATTGACAATGTAACCTATGAACTTTGATCTCTTGGACTCCAGATCTGGACTTCATTCTCACCTCTGTAGCAATAGGCATCATAGAGCGGTGTGGCGTCCGTAGCATTGGCAGATCCGCTGCTGGTTGTGGTTTCATTGGTGTTGGGAACGACGGTCCAGACCCCTGGCTGGTCCCCTCCACAACCCTGCCTGGGCTGGGTGATAGGGTAGCGGACACTGCCGTCAGAGAGCCAGCCTGGAGCACAGCTGTCCAGCCCAGCCTTCCAGGCCAGGTAGAGCTGCCCCACCGTGGCCAACTGTCCCCCCAGGGAGATGCAGCGTTCTGAGGCAGAGGACAGAGTCAGACGCCCTGGGACCCATGAGTGGAATACCTCACCTGGATAGAGAGAGGTGGGGGGGGGGAGAAGGAGAGAGAAAGAGAGGGATCGAGAGAGAGGAGGTTCTGACTCAGATATCTTTATTGTCCTTTCACAAGCCTACAAATTCACAAGGCAATTTTATTAAAGTGACTCGGGAGTGGAAGTGAGATGTTTCTGTGTGCCTGTGTGTGTGTGTGCCTGTGTGTGTGTGCGTGTGGACATGTGTATGCGTGCGTACAACCATGCGTGCGCGTGTGTCTGTCTCACCGTCCAGTTCCCCGGCAAAACAGTAGACATCAAACAGCTCATTAGGGTCTCTCTTCCCATAATTCCTCACACCAGCCGAGTACTCCTGTTGTCCATAGCAACCACGCTCTGGTGACTGGATAGGGTAGCTGTGGAGATAATATTAATAGGATCAGAGTCAGAAAACTAGGCTCTGTGTTCGCACCAGATGTTCAAAATATCAAACTATGCCTGTCCTCCAAACAGTATGCGGTCTTCGTTGTATTGTAAGCGAGTGTTTGGATGTGACAGGGGTGACTGGGTCAGCTCTGAGGGTATGTGTGTGTGTGTGTGTGTGTGTGTGTGTGTGTGTGTGTGTGTGTGTGTGTGTGTGTGTGTGTGTGCCCTCACCGGACAGTCTGGTCGGAGAGCCATCCGGCAGCACAGTTGGCATAGCCATTGTAGAACACTGCCCACAGCTGGGTCGGCGTGGCGATGAGGGCGGAGTTCTCCTGACAGGCCCGCTGGGCGTCATCGAATGAGAGGGCGTAACGGTCACTAGGAGACCGGTAATGGAACACCACACCTGAGAGGAGAGACACGGAGGTGAGCTGACTGACAGGCACATTCTCTTTCGTTCTCTCTCCCCCTCTCTTGTATTTTCCTCGTCCTTGATCAACACCGCAAGGACACACACATACAGCACACGTATTCACAGCAACAACAAAAAAAAAAGCACTCAATTTGAGCAGCGTACGACACAGCCACACACAGGTTCGGGTTGTGATGCCAAGTGTGTATTTGTCTCAGACAAACAGATGGGAGCTTGTACAACCAATTAGATCATTAGGATGTTCATTCAGTGGCGAAGGTCACCCAATGAAATGTTACTCTCCGTGTGCCATTGTGAGACACTAAATGATTATGCTAATATTAACACCGGGATGTAGAAGATGTTTCTTCTCACTTTTGTTCCCTCCTCTGCACCTGCAGTAGTATATCGGATGTCCGTGATATAGCCCTACTTTGACAGATTATACAGGTGCATTGGTTGGAAACCACATAGGTTCACCGTCCCCATTCTGAACAGATCAATTGGAAATCCTCCGTGTTCTTTTAGCTGCATTCCACGGAAGAGCAGTCACAGGGTACTTGTCATTGGTATTCAAGCCATGCACTTAATACTAATTACCGTGTCACGGACTATTAGTCCGTTAATATGAACCCATAATGAAAACACAAACAGAAGCAGAGAAAAAGTACGACTGGAGAAAGTCATTACGATATTGATATGATGAATCAATGTAATTAGTGTTGAATAAGATAAAGGAGGCTTTGTCCCAACACTCAATGGGAAGGACCAATGCTCATTAAGTAAAAGGTCACATTTTCACACTGAGGTTTCTAAGATGCCATTAATGATCATTTGAAGGGACAAAGAGCTTGGTTATCCACCGTATGGATTTGTCTAGCCTTCAGAAATATAATAAGTAAGCTTTTTCACTATTGATGAACTCAACATGAGAAGTGAATCGCAAAACACACTAATTAAAGAATTCAAAAGAAGGTACTTCTTGTAATTGTTGCAAACAAAGATATACTGTATTAAAACGGAGAGAAAACTTCAATTACAACAGCATACAGTCAGTTACAGTATAAACTCCTCACCCGTGACCACAAGGGGCAATACGTCTCGCTCGTAGTTGTCGCCCACGACAACCTGGCAGTGGTAGGTGCCTGTGTCGTCGCTACGGAGGCCTGAGATCTCCATGGTAGCATTTAGGTTGTTGGCAGCGTATCCAAGCAACCTGACCCGCCCAGCGAAAGCCTTATTCACCTTCACCACGTCACCTTTGGCAAAGAGTTACAAAATAAGAGTGTATAAGTGTATACTCTACATCATTTGGTCATAATGAATGTTTATTTCATAGTGTATTACAAAAAATCCAAATGTGGCATGTTTAAGTGTCGATTTAAATTAATATCCTGCTGGTTGAAACAGTCTACGACCATGTTGGTTGAAACACTATCATTGAGTCATTAGCTTTAATTTAAGACTATTGTTACTTTCTTTACCTTTGGCTGAGAGAACCATCTGCTCCAGGGGACCCCCCTTTCCTCCACGCGGCACCCAGGTTCGGGTCCACTGGATATGGGGAGGCTGGCTGGAGGGGCTGGGCTCGTGGGTGAAGACGCAGGGGAGGTGAGCGAACCCGGCCAGTGGCTCTTGTACGGTAGGGTGGATGACTCTACGCATGTTCACTATGGAGGCTGCCTCGCTCACGCCTACGGAGAGGAAGAAGAAGAGACAGGGTCATGAGGGAAAAAGGGAAGAAGAGATCAAATGTACCCCTATGCGTTCCCTCAATATGGCGGCCGATCTACCCATCATTGACTTGAATGGTAATTCTATTTCTATGTAAGATCCTCAAGTAAGCTAAGACAGACAGGAGTAATGGTTAGTGTGACAGAGACATGTTCCGTCAGTTTGGTCTATTAGAGCCAAGCCAATTACCTATTGAGAGAGCAGAAGAGGAATGAGAGGAGCTGAGATTCCAGGGCGCCATCTGATACTTAAACAGACCTCTGGGATTCATTATCAGCGTAACACTCAAAGAATGTTCCGGAACCCAACTCGGTGAAACTCCATTCCAGCAGAGGTGACACAACATCACTGTGTAGAGTCACACACACATACACACACACGGACACGCACACACAAAGGCACACACGTGCATGCACACACACACACACACACGCACACACTTGACACTTGGCTGGGTAGACAGATAATTAATTCCAATTTCAGTATGCTTATTTCATCACATTCATATCTGCATTCATGCACCTGCTTTCCCTCTCTCTCTCTCTCTCTTTCTCCTCTCTCTCTCTTTTTCTGTCCCCCCATCCCTCTGTTTCTTCCCCCCCCCTTTTCCTTCTCTCCCCTCTCTACCACTAACCTCTCTGTCCCCCTTTCCTCTCTTTTCCTTTGCCTCACTCCCTCTCCCCTCCCCTCTCTGTGATTTGATTGGATGTAAAAGTGTCGGGACGGTGTTTACCGCACAAAGGACTGGGTTCATCACTCTGCACGGTGGACATCAGTAGGTCGCTCACTCCAGACGCCGTGAGATACAGCCTCAGGGTAACCATGGAAATGGGAATAACGGTAAAGGCCAACTACAAGGCTAACCCAGTAGATATCTTCCATCTGCATTTAGATTGGAATGTTTTCACAAGGGGAACCCCCCTAGAGAGAATCCCCATGTCAGTATTCTAAAAATCATACCGCTTTATCCCCAAACCAGAAGTAATCACAAACACTGTTTGGTACGTGGAGAGAGAGAGAGAGAGACAGACAGAGAGATGAAGACAGATGCCTGTGAATGAAAAAAACATATGGAATTGACAGCAGAAAAAAATTAAGAAAAGAGGGAGACTTCTAAAAATGGAAACAAGGGTGGAGATGACATGGAGGACTTTTACTGTCATCAACAGAAGCCGCTCTCCTATTGTATGCTTGTCAGAGGGGCAAACCATGTGTAGAACTTGCCAGTATTAGGCCTCCGAAGTGTCCTTCAAGGATGTATTGTTCATCTCATTTGTCTCATTCTTGTCCCTGCCTATTACTAATGGTTGACAAGGTTCATGCAGTGTAGCTCTGACATACAGGAGCCCTGACAGTGATACGAGAGAGAAGCACGTTATTCATTCGTGTCTGTTCTGCTACTGCATAGCTGTCTTCACTTGTGCCGGGCTAGTCAAATCAGATGGTTCCTCAGCTTCATGTCAATAAGTGATAGATATACAATCATACTCACACACATCAAAGCCCAGCAGAGTCAAAGACCTCGAGGCATTCTCTCCCAGCAAATGCATGCCTTTCCATCGCCCAGCCATCCATCTATTAGCTGGGATATCCATGGCAACAGCAGCCGGAGGATAGTGTCCAGGTAGTGGTGTGTGTGGGGAGGTTAGGTAGGAGAGTGATATACCGTAACCTGTGAGTGGCCTGAGACCCTTCGTCCATCTGAGCAACAGAGAGCCATAACACACACGTACATGCATGCGTGCACCAGACACACAAGCACGCACGCACGCACGCACGCACGCACGCACGCACATATCTAAACACACACACTTAGAGACACTCTCTCTCACACTCAAGTACATTGCAGTATCTGCTTTTGAGCCAAATCCCATTAAGTTCTTTCAAATAATGTAGACCATGAAGGAGACGAAACGAGGAAAGGATCTTAATTTGATCACTCTTTTGTTGCTGAGAATTTTCCTGCATGGCAGGAAATGCAAACCTGTAGTGTATTAGAGGTTCTAAAAGGCTTCTAAAGTTTGTAATTTTTACATTAATGTCAGACTTGATGTATCAAAAAATGTATCAACCCCTACAACAAAATAATCTACATAATAATTCACATTTCCAGTTGCTGAATTATTATTTTTCTGCTGTAGCAAACTGGGTAAAATGAAGATCCTACATCTGTATCTAAGCCAATTGGTACACAGTCCGTTTGTGGTTCCTCTAACATCATAGGTTTTAACCACATGCTTAGATAGACTTCCAACACAGAGTCATGCTGTCTTCGTTGCTCCAGCACAGTACAATATGACGCAGTGTAATTGAACAGACGGTCAACTAAAGTACCATCAACGGGGTTTGGAAAAGTTCCAGTACAGTCCCACAGAGCCTGTCTGCAAACATCCACAACATGTTTCTCAGTTACAACATTCAAACGACACAATAAAAAAAAGTAGTAGCAATCAACATTACTACTGATCCGAAACTTGTTAGCTTGGGTCAACATTTTCCGGCTTCTATTTTCTGAAAATGTGCCTGGGATTTCCAACAGCACCTCATGTTGATGATGTGTTGTCCACCAGCTTCCCAGAAACTGAGGGCTGAAACCAGTGTGCATGTCAGACTGAAGAATGAGCACAGATAAGAGCACTCACCCAGGCCAGCACACAGAAGCAGCAGCAGAGACGGGACAGCCTGTCGATCAGCTACATGCACAGCCACCGCCATCCTGTACCTGCAAAGAGAGAGAGAGAGGGGGGGGGGGGGGGTGAGAGAGAGAAAGAGAGGGAGAGAGAGAGAGAGAAAGAGAGGGAGAGAGAGCGAGAGAAAGAGAGGGAGAGAGGGGGGGTGAGAGAGAAGGAGAGAGAGAGAAAGAGAGGGAGAGAGAGGGGGTGAGAGAGAGAGAAAGAGAGGGTGAGAGAGAAAGAGAGGGAGAGAGAGGGGGTGAGAGAGAGAGAGAAAGAGAGGGAGAGAGGGGGGGGTGAGAGAGAAGGAGAGGGGGAGAGGGTGAGAGATAGATGGAAAGAGAAGGCGAGAGAGAGAGAGAGAGAGGGATAGAGAGAGAGAGGGAGAGAGAGAGAGAGAGAGAGAGAGAGAGGGATAGAGAGAGGGATAGAGAGAGAGAGAGAGAGAGGGATAGAGAGAGAGAGAGAGAGAGAGAGAGAGAGAGAGGGGGGGGGATAGGGAGACAGACAGAGACCATTAAGATTCACGTTGCATGGTTAAAGTAGTATTTGTCTGTCAATCTCTCACTCTCTCTCTTCCACTTCTCCCCGGGTCGACACATTCTCTAGGTCGATGAGCTATGAGCACGTACACTGCGTGTGTTGCGTGTGTCCTGTCCTGTATTTATACCTCGTGTTGCATCCCCTCACCAAAGAGTGAGCTGCATAGACATTAAAAGCTTATTTTGTCTCCATTCTTCTATTGTATTATGCAAGAGGACGGAGTCCTTGCGGTACGCCATGTTAAGCTGCTAGATCACTTTCAATGTGAGCAGACATGGCGACCTTTGACCTATCCTCCATGTTGGAAATCCTGAGCCACATGAGGAATGAACCTCTGGCAGAAAGGGAGTCATGCAGAGAGCCTGGCTGCGAGCCCAAACCCTCTCAGTCAATACAGAAAGACAAGACAAAAGTAGCATTGACAGTAGAGCATCTAAGAATGGCCGAGGGGGATGGAGTATTCAAAGAAATGGAATGTGAGTTTGGTATCTTTGCGGTGTAGGAGGCGTTCATGTGCAAACTGACAATAACGTTTTATTCCATCTTTCTCCCATTCCTGAAAATGCGTCGCCTCTTCGCCTACTGTACAGCCACGCTTGCAATACAATCAGCTCTGAATTGAAATGGTTTAGAGGACATGTCCATAGGATGATGAAAATCAGTCTTGCAATCAAAGGGTGTATAGACAAGTTACGTAAAGATCAAGTGATTTGTGCTAAGAACTGGCGACCAGGAAATCCTGTCTACAGACGGTTTTGCATTTACCAGGGTAACTCCAGTCACGTCCAATGAATTTCTGCTGCTCTGAGCTGACTGTACTTGTATTTCGGCAACCCTTTCAGAGTGGGCCTGCCATCGAGAGGGTAAAGATACAAAGGTATTTCGTCACGGAGAATAAAGTATTGTAACACATTCCACATTTAAGTGTCACTCAAAAGCGACTCCCCCTGTCCTTTATGTAACAGAGTCATGGTGGTCTGTGGAACCCTAGGCAGGGGTTGACTGGTATTGGTGAGACCGCATGGTGTCAGACACTCAAGTTACACTAACACATCGTTTCCCAAGTGATGGATCGGGACCCAAATTGTGCACCATTGCAGATTCATTTCACATCTTCAGTTTGGGGTCCTGGTTAGAACGGTTGGTTATGCTCACTGGGTGGACCACGGGTCATGATGATGGCACAAAAATAAAGGATGCACCATGTCCGCTCTAAGCAAGGTTAGGGACAAGGCTAGAGAGCAACAGTAGAGGGTATACGAAAGGCCTCGTAACAACAGCCACTGCAGTCACAGCCAGCATACTGAGTATGAACGCCACTGTAGACACCATACAACTCTCCCCTCCTATACACGGCCCACTCAAGCCTTTGGTTCAAGGGATTTTACAAGTCACAGTGATCCTTGTGGACCTGAACGCACCAGCTGTATACTAACCAGCCTCACCCTATTGACTACAGCCATTGGACGTTGTTAACGCCTTCTTCTAAGACTCCTTTCTGCACATCTTCCTTTATTGTCTTAGGCGGAGAAAAGAACTCAAGGAGGCTCTAGAATGTGTCGGCGAATGGGGCTGTCCATTCTGATTGTATGGGCTAAATACACGACATTCTAAGAGGGCCAACAGAGCATACAGTAGAGATCCAACCAGGCAACCACCACTGTAATAGACAGGTCTGGGAGAAGGGAGATACGGTCTTGCTCTGTGTTGAGCTGCTGTCCATCAGTGCAGAACAGCAAAGGCCCTGAACCCATGCCTTCGCTAACATTACTTCAGCAGGAAAGGAAGCCTAGACACCCCCCCCCCTCCCACCCCCCTGCCTCAAAGCATTCGACCAAGTCTTTCAGTGGGATTTTCCCTTAAAGTTTGCTTTGGAGGATTTTCGGCACTTCCAAACCTAAATGGAAATCGAAGGATGAAACTGCTACGCTCCACAAGAGAAATTGAAAACCAGGGAAATACACAGCATTGATCCATCCAGCTTTCCACCCCATGTTTGTGTAAGGAAGGGGGACACCTCTAAATCACCCCCTACGATCGCATACATCTAGTGGGCATGAGCTCTCTCCCCGGCCTGCTCTCATTACCACAGATATGAGCAGGCTTGTGTGTGTGTGTGTGTGTGTGTGTGTGTGTGTGTGTGTGTGTGTGTGTGTGTGTGTGTGTGTGTGTGTGTGTGTGTGTGTGTGTGTGTGTGTGTGTGTGTGTGTGTGTGAGTATATCTACAGTATCTCAACGCCTTCCAACTCAGCTCAGACTCACATAAATAGAGTCAGCAGTGACAGAGGGCCGTTAAGTCCCTGTAGTTAATCAACCCACTAGCTGCTCCGGTCTTGATTCATGATACACAGGCACCTCAGAGCACTTCATCTGTCTCAGTGACACACACAAACACACGCTCATGCAAACACACACAAATTACCACCAGCCCAGTCGGAATGCTCTTTCTCAGAGGGGGCGCACACACACGCCATGCTCACACACGTCACACATACAACACATAAAAAACGCTGGATGTTCTTTGTGGGATCTGCTGTCCCCTCTACCTGGCCTTGGATAGAATATCGCGCTAGTCTCCTCCCACTGGCAGAGGATCTACAGTACCTTCAGAAAGTATTCATACCCTTTGACTTTTTGCACAGTTTCTTGTGTTACAGCCTGAATTGAAAATTGATTAAATTTAGATTTTGTGTAACTGGCCTTCCACGCAAAATAATGTCAAAGTGGAATTATGTGTTTTTAGATTTATTTATTTTTTTACAAATGAATAAAACATGAAAAGCTGAAATGACTTGAGTCAATAAGTATTCAACCCATTTGTTATGGCAAGACTAAATAAGTTCAGGAGTAAAAATGTGCTTATTAACAAGTCACATAATAAGTTGCATGGATTCACTCTGTGTGCAATAATAGTGTGTTTAACATGATTTTTGAATGACTACCTAATCTCTGTACCCCACACATACAATTATCTGTATGGTCCCTCAGTAGAGCAGTGAATTTCAAACACAGATTTAATCACAAAGACCAGGGAGGTTTTCCAATGCCTCACAAAAAAACAAAAAAAACATACACTGAATACCACTTTGAGCATGGTGAACTTATTAATTACATTTTGGATGGTGTATCAATACACCCAGTCACTGCACATATACGGGTGTCCTTCATAAAACTCAGTTGCCAGAGAAGAAGGAAACCGCCCAGGGATTTCACTATGAGGCCAATGGTTACTTTAAAACAGTTACAGAATTTAATAGCTGTGATAGAAGAAAACTGAGGATGGATCAACAACATTGTAGTTACTCCACAATACTAACAAATGACAGAGTGAAAAGAAGGAAGCCTTTACAGAATATTCCAAAACAATCCTGTTTGCAATAGAGTGCTACAGTAAAACTGTAAAAAATGTGGCAAAAAATTTACTTTATATCCAGAATACAAAGCGTTATGTTTGGGGAAAAATCCAACACAGCACATCACTGAGTACCACGCTTCATATTTTCAAGCATGGTGGTGGCTGCATCATGTTATGGGTATGCTTGTCATCAGCAAGGACTAGGTTGTTGTTGTTTTTTTTTGGGGGGGGGGGTTAAAAATAAAAGAGAATAGAGCTAAGCACAGGCAAAATCCTAGAGGAAAACCTGGTTTAGCATGCTTTTCAACAGACACTGGGCGAAATGTTCACCTTTCAGAAGGAGCATAACCTAAAACACAAGGTCAAATATACACTGAAGTTGCTTATCAAGACAACATTGAATGTTCCTGAGTGGCCAAATTACAGTTTTGACTTACAGTGCATTCGGAAAGTATTCTGACCCCTTCCTTTTTTTTAAATGCTGTCATCTTACAGCCTTCTTCAAAAATGTATAAATTATGTTTTTCTCATCAATTTACATAAAATACCCCATAATGACGAAGCAAAAACAGGTTTTGCAAATGTATTAAAAATAAAAAACTGAAATACTTTATTTCTATAAGTATTCAGACACTTTGCTATGAGACTCAAAACGGATCAATGTTTCCATTGATCATCCTTGAGATGTTTCTACAACTTGATTGGAGTCCACCTGTGGTAAATTCAATTGATTGGACATGATTTGGAAAGGCACACACCTGTCTATATAAGGTCCCACAGTTGACAGTGCATGTCAGAGCAAAAACCAAGCCATGAGGTCGAAGGCATTGTTCGTAAAGCTCCGAGACGGGATTGTGTCGAGGCACAGATCTGGTGAAGGGTACCAAAAAATGTCTGCAACATTGAAGGTCCCAAAGAACTCAGTGGTCTCCCTGATTCTTAAACGGAAGTTTGGAACCACCGAGACTCTTCCTAGAGCTGGCCGCCCAGCCAAACTGAGCAATCGGGGGAGAAGGGCCTTGGTCGGGGAGGTGACCAAGAACCCGATGGTCACTCGGACAGAGCTCTAGAGTTCCACTGTGGAGATGGGAGAACCTTCCAGAAAGACAACCATCTCTGCAGCACTCCACCAATCAGGCCATTATGGTAGAGTAGCCAGACGGAAGCCACTCCTCAGTAAAAGGCACATGACAGCTCGCTTGGAGTTTGCCAAAAGGCACCTAAATGACTCTCAGACCATGAGAAACAATATTCTCTGGTCTGATGAAACCACGATTGAACTCTTTGGCCTGACTGCAAAGCATCACGTCTGGAGGAACCCTGACACCATCCCTACCGTGAAGCATGGGGGTGTCAGGACCTCAGACTGGGGTGAAGGTTTACCTTCCAACAGGACAACGACCCTAAGCAATTGGCCAAGACAACGCAGGATTGGCTTCGGGACAAGTCTCTGAATGTCCTTGAGTGGCCCAGCCAGAGCCCGGACATGAACCCGATCGAACATCTCTGGAGAGACCTGAAAATAGCTGTGCAGTAACGCTCCCCATCCAACCTCACAGAGTTTGAGGGGATCTGCAGAGCAGAATGGGAGAAACTCCCCAAATACAGGTGTGCCAAGCTTGTAGCATCATACCCAAGAAGACTCGAGGCTGTAATCACTGCCAAAGGTGCTTCAACAAAGTACTGAGTAGAGGGTCTGAATACTTATGTAAATGTGATAAGTTTTAATTTTTTTTATATATTTGCAAAAATGTTTAAAAAAACAGTGTTTGCTTTGTCATCATGAGGTATTGTGTGTAGATTGATGAGGGGAAAAAACGATTTAATCCATTTTAGAATAAGGCTGTAATTTAACAAAATGTGGAAAAAGTTAAGGGGTCTGAAAACTTTCCGAAAGTCTGTCTAGCAATGATCAACAACCAACTTGACAGCGCTTAAATAATTTTTTAAAGGATAATGTTTATAGTGTGCAATCCAGGTGTGCAAAGCTTTTAGAGACTTGCCCAGAATGACTCACACCTACCAAATGTGATTCTAACATGTATTGACACAGGGGTGTGAATACGCACACGACCAGTGAAAAGTTTTAGAACACTTACTCATTCAAGGGTTTTTCTTTATTTTTACTATTTTCTACATTGTAGAATAATAGTGAAGACATCAGAACTATGAAATAACACATATAGAATCATGTAGTAACCAAAAAACTGTAACACAAATGGAAATATATTTTATAATTTGAGATTCTTCAAATAGTCACGCTTTGCCTTCATGACAGCTTTGCACACTCTTGGCATTCTCTCAACCTGCTTCACCTGGAACGCTTTTCCAACATTCTTGAAGGAGTTCCCACAAATGCTGAGCACTTGTTGGCTGCTTTTCCTTCACTCTGCGGTCCAACCCATCCCAAACCATCTCAATTTGGTTGAGGTCGGGGAATTGTGGAGGCCAGGTCATCTGATGCATCACTCTCCTACTCACTCTCCTTCTTGGTAAAATAGCCTTTACACAGCCTGGATGTGTGTTGGGTCATTGTCCTCTTGAAAAACAAATGATAGTCCCACTAAGCGCAAACCAGATGGGATGGCGTATCAGGCTGTAACAACAACATTTGGAATAAGTCAAGGGGGTATGAATACTTTGTGAAGGCACTGCAAGTCTCAATGCCTCCTGGGAAAAGGAGGTCAGTAACTGTTCAATAGTGTTTCATGAGTTAATTAAGAGGACACACTTTCGTTGACAACAACGACCTGGGGAAAAGTTGCAGGCCCCAGTTGATGCAACAGACTATTAAACTTCCCTTGATATTTCATTACGTGTCAAATCTAGGAAGAGATGAAAGAAGAGAAACGAAGAGGACGTTAATGGAATGTTCAGTCATTTTGACTGTGTGCGTGTGTGGGCGCGCGTGTGTAAGTGTTTGGCTTTTATAGAGCAAAGCACTGTTTTATAAAGAGAAACTGTTTCATAAAGCAAAACTGTCAGACGTTGCTTCATGTTTTTTTCTCTCGCTGGGGACCTGGCAGCTGAAAATGACTTTCCTCTCTTTCCTCCTCCTTAATCATGTCTTACAAAAACAATTACCCCTTCAGAGCGGTGGAGGGCTCCAAATGATGGACAGACTAAGTGAGGGGTAGAGAGGAGAGGCGAGGGCCACTTTAAAACCAACTAGTAAAATAACGTCAAATCGAACTGCCAATTTGAAATTTAAAAGCTCTTTGAAAATGGACAGGCAGGCTGGCACAGGTGGTAACCTGGCATAATGCTATTCGCATTGCTATGATACGGCGTGGACTGGGGCTGTACCTCACAGGTGGTCTTGCGCTTTGACATTGTGGATGGGTTTTAATTGCTGTACTCTGTCTTCTAGGAGCAGAACATTGTTTGTGCCATAATCTTGAGAAGGTCACGTGCTCGGTAATATTTATCATCTGTGAGAACATCATTCTTTATCCCTATAGGCTCATCATGGCATTGTGACATAATAACAGGAAAGACTAAATGACTCAGCAACAGAAAAACCTAAGTCATGGGTACATTTGTCTAGGAAATAGGAAGTAGACAGAGAATTGCACAGTAATTACTTAAGACATTATCATAGCTACCCGACTACAACTCCCCTCCACCCGCCCAACCCAAATCCTCATCTGAAGATCTGAACACCAGGAAAGGTAATTGAGCTGAATCAGGCATTTTTCTGGCCACCCCTCATAGCCTGGTTCCTCTCTAGGTTTCTTCCTAGGTTTTGGCCTTTCTAGGGAGTTTTTCCTAGCCACCGTGCTTCTACACCTGCATTGCTTGCTGTTTGGGGTTTTAGGCTGGGTTTCTGTACAGCACTTTGAGATATCAGACGATGTAAGAAGGGCTATATAAATACATTTGATTTGATAATTCTCTCCCTGCTACCCCCAAGGTATTTTGATCTGTGTGTTGGCCTAGTGACACACACACTTTCCACTTGTGTGTCGGATATGTCAGGTGAATAATCACACTCAAAACAGCTAATGACTCATGAAATGCTGCTGGTGGGACTCATGAGAAGAGAGAGGCTCTGAAATCCTCTGCTGTAAGCAGAGATAGGATGCAGCTGTGAGGAGAGGAGAGGGGCAACGTGGTCTCAGGGAAATTTGTAATATTCTGTGACACTCCATTTAGTATGATGTTATGTTAGGTTAGGTTAAATTATACATGGAATAGCGGTCTTCCAATATCATACGAATATATAGTATTATACATCTTACCTGGCCATACAATAGCATACGAATTAGAATATATAGTATTATACATCTTACCTGGCCATACAATAGCATACGAATTAGAATATATAGTATTATACATCTTACCTGGCCATACAATAGCATACGAATTAGAATATATAGTATTATACATCTTACCTGGCCATACAATATCATACGAATTAGAGGATATATAGTATTATACATCTTACCTGGCCATACAATAGCATACGAATTAGAATATATAGTATTATACATCTTACCTGGCCATACAATAGCATACGAATTAGAATATATAGTATTATACATCTTACCTGGCCATACAATAGCATATGAATTGGATGATGTAAGTTATCATATGTCTTGGAGGACGTATAGTATTATATGTCTTTCTCTGAGACCAGCTTGTTTGTTGCATTGTAACAACAATGGAGAATTTACGTTGGTGGTGAGGTGAACTAACAACAAAGGTTACGATAATTTACTTGAAAAGTTGGGGGAACTAAAACGACAAAGGTTAGGTGAATTGGGTTAAGTTTAGAATAAGGGTTAGGGGAAGGGGTTAGCTAACATGCTACAGTTGTCCCCAACGTGACTCGAACATGCAACATCTGGATTGCTAGATGGTCGCGGATTACGACCACCCATCCTCCCCGACCAACCTCACTACTTTTGTTTCTGTCTAAAGTAACTAGACCATTTGTAGGTATCATACGCCTTGGAGGTGCTCAGAAATACGGAGAGTAAGTTTCGTATGGCTCTCAGAGAATTAAAAAATGTACAAGGCTTCTGATATGATGGAGGGAGGGTTTAGTTTAATAGGATCCCCATTAGCTACTGCACATGTAACAGCTACTCTTCCTGGTGTCCACATAAAACGTACAAATACATGGCAAAGTACAGAGCCGTTATATACAAATAACAACATAAGATATTACATTAAATAAAATACTAAGAAATAAAATAATGACGTATAGGAAAGACACCAAGAGACAACAAAAATACTATTTACGCACTAATTATATATCCATATTTGTGAGAGAAAAGGAGAGAGGAAGGATAAGAAAATGAATTAAGGTTTAGGACAAAGAGAGAGAGTTGGACAAATATAATTACAAAAAGATGCTATCTCAGAAAAAAAGGGTTCCAAAAAACGTTCTCCAGCTGTCCCCATAGGAGAACCCTTTTTGGTTCCAGGTAGAATCCTTTTGGGTTCCACGTAGAAGCCTCTATGGAACGGGTTCTACATGGAACTGAAAAGGGTTCTCCTATGGGGACAGCCAAATAACCTTTTTAGGTTCTAGGTAGCACCTTGTAGATGCAAAATGACTGCCAAACTGATGTGGAAAAGAAGACATCGCAGCTAGGCAGTGAAACACAACGCCGTTTATCTTTAAAATGGCATCAATCACAAGTAGGTCACATAAGCGATGATTTCCATTGGGCTTGATGATTATTGGAGCAAATAGCCTGGGACCATGCAGCGGTAAGCCCCACAATATTGAGGTTACCCAGAACATAAGCATGACAGATGGTGGTTGATCAAGCCATCTACAGTAAGTCTACTCAATCATACTGTACTAACCATACTGTAACAGCTTACCAGCCGTCCATACCCCTCTTTCTGTCTCCCATGTTCTAACATCTTAAGTGGGGGGACTGAATGGGACTACTATATTTACCTTGCTGTTAGTCTATACAACCATATGGCTCTACAAATAAAATGTATTATTATTATTGCTACCCAAACAAAGACCATAACCCTCTCACTCTGTCTCCTTACATCTTAAGTGGGGGAAGGGAATGAGACCACTGACCAACCTACTGCAACATCCTCTTGTCACCGAGCTTATGAGATGAGGTTCTAATGAAAGGCTAAGATTTGGCCTCGCTGCGTGCCAGAGACAGAGATACAGTAATCTCATCTGTCTAGAAGATGGTGCAAAGACAGCCACGTCTAATGACTCTGAGGTCATTAAGCATTATAATGCTTCATATCATTACTGAGGAGCAGTAGCCTAATTACAGCGTTATCACATTACGCAATGCCTACAGATACAATACCATATTGATCACATACACATACATATATATACAAAGTTGGTTACACTTGCTTTTTAACACATAAATCCAGTACGTTGGTTGATTGAGCTGCGTTGATTGAGTGCATTTTGCATCTGTCTTCACTGACAGCTCCCTGCACACACACACACACACACTGCATGAAAGTCTTCCACTGATACATGAAATGTTAATAGTTCCGTTGCAGTGGTATAGCTCCACAGGGGGCTCTATACCACTATGCCTTTGTATCTCTCTCAGGTACGCAGCACCGGAGTAAAGCACACCAGGGTGTATTGCACATAAGTCATGTAAGAAGCACTGTGCTCAGTTATGCTATATTTTAGCTATATATAGCAATACTTATTTGATAAGTATGTTTAATATATATTTATATATATCATATATATCAAATAACGGAACTATTAACATTTCATTTATCAGTGGAAGACTTTCATGCAGTGTGTGTGTGTGTGTGTGTGTGTGTGTGTGTGTGTGTGTTCACTGACAGCAGGGAGCTGTCAGTGAAGACAGATGCAGAATGCACTCAATCAACCAACGTACTGGATTTATGTGTTAAAAAGCAAGTGTAACCAACTTTGTAACATTGTGTGAGAGATGGTGATAGAGAGAGAGAGATGTGACAGAAGGAACAGTCACAATACATATGAATAGCAGCAGATACAGTTGAAGTCGGAAGTTTACATACACTAAGTTGACTGTGCCTTTAAACAGCTTGGAAAATTCCAGAAAATGATGTCATGGCTTTAGAAGCTTCTGATAGGCTAATTGACAACATTTGAGTCAATTGGAGGTGTACTGTGGATGCATTTCAAGGCCTACTTTCAAACTCAGTGCCTCTTTGCTTGCTTCATGGGAAAATCAAAAGAAATTAGGCAAGACCTCAGAAAAAAAATTGTAGACCTCCACAAGTCTGGTTCATCCTTGGGAGCAATTTCCAAATGCCTGAAGGTACCACATTCATCGGTACAAACAATAGTACGCAAGTATAAACACCATGGGACCACGCAGCCGTCATACCGCTCAGGAAGGAGATGCGTTCTGTCTCCGAGAGATTAACATACTTTGGTGGGAAAAGTGCAAATCAATCCCAGAACAACAGCAAAGGACCTTGTGAAGATGCTGGAGGAAACAAAATAATAAAAATAATTTATATCCACAGTAAAACGAGTCCTATATCGACATAACCTGAAAGGCCGCTCAGCAAGGAAGAAGCCACTGCTCCAAAACCGCCATAAAAAAGCCAGATTACAGTTTGCAACTGCACATGGGGACAAAGATCGTACTTTTTGGAGAAATGCCCTATGGTCTGATGACACAAAAATAGAACTGTTTGGCCATAATAACCATCGTTATGTTTGGAGGAAAAAGGGGAAGGCTTGCAAGCCGAAGAACACCACCCCAACTGTGAAGCACGGGGGTGGCATCATCATGTTGTGGGGGTGCTTTGCTGCAGGAGGGACTGGTGCACTTCACAAAATAGATGGCATCATGAGGGAGGAAAATTATGTTGATATATTGAAGCAACATCTCAAGACATCAGTCAGGAAGTTAAAGCTTGGTCGCAAATGGGTCTTCCAAATGGACAATGACCCCAAGCATACTTCCAAAATTGTGGCAAAATGGCTTAAGGACAACAAAGTCAAGGTATTGGAGTGGCCATCACAAAGACCTGACCTCCATCCTATAGAACATTTGTGGGCAGAACTGAAAAAGCATGTGCGTGCAAGGAGGCCTACAAACCTGACTCTGTCAGGAGGAATGGGCCAAAATTCACCCAACTTATTTTGGGAAGCTTGTGGAAGGCTCCCCAAAACGTTTGACCCAAGTGAAACAATTTAAAGGCAATGCTACCAAATACTAATTGAGTGTATGTAAACTTCTGACCCACTGGGAATGTGATGAAAGAAATACAAGCTGAAATAAATCACTCTACTATTATTCTGACATTTCACATTCTTAAAATAAAGTGGTGATCCTAACTGACCTAAAAAAGGGAATTTTTACTCAGATTAAATGTCAGGAATTGTGAAAAACGGAGTTTAAATGTATTTGGCTAAGGTGTATGTTAACTTCCGACTTCAACTGTAGCTAGGGGCTGTTAAGACGCCTGCGCCGGGTCCGTTACTCCAGCTGTATGTCTGGTAGGGGTCAGAGGTGAACGGCTATAGGTGAAAGGTCAATGTGGCTGGTAACATCAGGTGGAAGGGATCAGGTGCATGGGCAGTGGCTTTGGCCTAGATTCAATCAGATCGAGAGTTAATAACCTACGTTGGCCGACATCCGCAGAGCGGATGTTTTCGCGGTGTTGGAAGTGGAACTGCAGTATGAGCTGACAAATTGGTGAGCGGCTGCTCTTGTGTGTCACAAACCACTCCCTTATTATCCATACAGGGTTAACCTGTTTGGGCTGCAGGGGCAGTATTGAGTAGCCGGATAAAAGGTGCCCATTTCAAACGGCCTCGTACTCAATTCTTGCTCGTACAATATGCATATTATTATTACTATTGGATAGAAAACACTCTAGTTTCTAAAACCGTTTGAATTATATCTGTGAGTAAAACAGAACTCATTTTGCAGCAAACTTCCTGACAGGAAGTGGAAAATCTGAAATCGATGCTCTGTTCTACGGCCTGCCTATTAATGTCCTTGATATTTATTAGTATAGATGCACTTCATACGTCTTCCACTAGATGTCGACAGGCAGTGAGAGAAGAAATGGAGTGTGTAACTTGATCTGGGGTCGAATAAAAGCTCTCGGCATGACGTGTCACCAGTTTCCTGTTTTCTGGAGAGCGCGTGAAGGGACCTGGATTTGCCTTCTGATAAGCTGTCGTTATGGACGACTAATATCTCCGGCTTTGATTTTATTTGATACATGTGACAATATCATCGTAAAGTATGTTTTTTCAATATAGTTTTATTAGATTATTGAAATTTATTCGGGACGTTAGGCGTGTTGCGTTGTGTGCCTTTGTTCAGGAAGGAGAGCTTAGCGCCACTTTGCTAGCTTTCCGTGCTAATTGACTGGAGAAGAGGACATTCTAAATCCAAACAACGATTGTTCCCGACAAAGGACCCCTTGTACAACATTCTGATGAAAGATCATCAAAAGTAGGACCCATTTTATGATGCTATTTCATATATCTGTCGAACATGTGAAATAGTCGTTTGCGCCCAGATTTTGGGTACTCTCTCGCTATACCTAAGCTGGATGTCGTAATGAAGTTATTTTTAGAATTCTAACACGGCGATTGCATTAAGAACTAGTGTATCTATCATTTCCTATACAACATGTATTTTTTAGTAACGTTTATGTATAGTTATTTGGTCAGAATAGTTGAGTGCCATAAAAATATCCGCACATTCTGGGAAAAAGATGCTACGTTAGCACAATGTATAACCACTGATTTCAGCTCTAAATATGCACATTTTCGAACAAAACATAAGTGTATGTATAACCTGATGTTATAGGACTGTCATCTGATGAAGCTTATCAAGGTTAGTCAAAAATTATATATCTTTTGCTGGTTTATTCGCTATCGCTAACGTGCCTATTGCTATCGCTAACGTGCCTTGATGAATGAATGCGGTAGTGTGGTAGGCTATTGTAGTAAGCTAATATAATGCTATATTGTGTTTTCGCTGTAAAACACTTAAAAAAATCGGAAATATTGGCTGGATTCACAAGATGTTTGTCTTTAATTTGCTATACACCATTGATTTTTCAGAAATGTTTTATGATGAGTATTTAGGTAATTCACGTTGCTCTCTGTAGTTATTCTAGTTGCTTTGGTGAGAGTTGTGATGGTGGCTGCAATGTAAAACTATGATTTATACCTGAAGTATGCACATTTTTCGAACAAAACATAGATTTATTGTATAACATGTTATAAGACTGTCATCTGATGAAGTTGTTTCTTGGTTAGTTTGGTTGGTTCTTGGTTAGTTAGGTTGGCTTTGTGCATGCTACCTGTGCTGTGAAAAATGTCTGTCCTTTTTTGTATTTGGTGGTGAGCTAACATAAATATATGTGGTGTTTTCGCTGTAAAACATTTTAAAAATCGGACATGTTGGCTGGATTCACAAGATGTTTATCTTTCATATGCTGTATTGGACTTGTTAATGTGTGAAAGTTAAATATTTCTAAAAAATATATTTTGAATTTCGCGCCCTGCACTTGAAGTGGCTGTTGTCATATTGTGCCCGGCTTCGGGCTTGCAGCCAGAAGAAGTTAAAGTTCAAACGGCGATAGAAAGTTTAAGCTCTATCGATGATAGAAATAATGTCCGTTTTCATGTTCATTTGGATGGAGGAATTATAGCCTCAGTCTAATCGAGGTGTAGACAATAGAATAATACGCATTTGAGTGTTTGGACTTGTAACGCAGCTGTATGATGAACTTCTAAAGCGGTCGCATGGCATTTGTCAAAAATCGGCGACATAGTAACGCAAGCAGCCGCTTGAGGATTTGACAGCTCTTACGCAGTTCCACCTCCGACACGCCAAAACAACCACTATGCGGGTGTCGGCTATAGCACGGATCTGATAGGATCTAGCCCTTCGACTTCAATCCACCCACTGGGAGAGATGGGGTGCATCCGGAATGGGGTGCATCCTTATATAGTGCACTATTTTTGTAGTAATATAGAGAATAGGGTGCCATTAAAGGGTGCCAGAGAAGTGGCCATCAAAATTTAAAAAGAAATGATACATTCAGGCTAAGAGGTGCTGGCGCCACAGAGATAAACTACTTCCATTTCAATGGCTGCCACTTCATCCAGGAGTTTACATGTTTAATGACCCGCAGAAGAGGTGCTCAGTCCACAGAATATAAACTAGGTGCATTAAAAAAAAAAGAGTTTTACCACATACTAACATTTATTGCAGATATAGCCTTGGTCTGAGCAACAGCGCGTCGGTAATAAACGTCATGTATTGAATGTGCATGAAAGTTGTCGTCATGGACTTCTTTACTCCCCTAAGAAATAACACCGATGACAAAATTCAATCATCATTGGACACTAGGATGTGACTAGACCCTGAGGAGTAGCACTTCGTTTTTGGAGGTCATATGGAGGTCATATGGAGTCTTCTGGCAACCAGTATACCGAGTAACACAAGGGTCAATAACATGATAATACGGTCATGTAGCCTTTATCCAAAGCGACTTCAAGTTCTGTCTTATATGGAGTGTACGTACTGTAGCTCATGTCGGGATCATCCTTCAACTCTGGTTTCGCAAGAGCCAACCAGCTGAGAAGCTCCAACCAATGTGGAGCCATCGGGAGATGTGTCAAAAAGCTTGCTCTGGAGCAGCTCAAACAGGAATACTAAACATGATAGCATGACCTTCAGCATCTGCTACCAGTCAATACCAGAGAAAGGAGGCTCTCCGCTGACAAGAAACAAAGAGAGAGGCCGTTCTCTTTGTGTGAGAACCTTTTAGCCGTGGTGCAGTGGTCTTATCCAGGCCTGTGGTGATTGGTTTGGAGGGGGGGGGGGGGGGGGGGGGGGTCAGTCCTTCCCAGGGTGCAAATAGTAAACTTGATTGATGGCTCGATCCGTCCCCCTCTGGGTTGCTCGTCATTGGAGACTTCACAGCAGGGGAAACGGAGAGAGAGAGAGAATCTGAGGTGGAAAATATCTCTCCCATCCCTATTCTTGAAATTGTTAAAATTCAAGGCAGAGTGAGGTGTACGTCAGCAATACACGGGAGCTCAAAGATTAACATCTGCCAAAATGGAGAAAATAAATCTTTCACTCAAAACTGTATTTTCAGTCCGATTCAATCGTATTGCATACAGAACACAATGGTAGCCACAATGCTTTTCTTCTTTAAAAAAAGCATACGAAATGGTAGCAAAGCCAAATCCAAGCACAATATGCACCACATACAATCTAAAAGGTAAATACCAGGTAAACCCCTCACAGGTAGAGATGCCTTCAGTTTTCCATATAAGACACAATATCTGCATGCATGTGTAGTAGATTCTAAAAAAAAAAAGATACTGCATCATAGCCTACATTTCTATGGTAGGTTTACTTGAATATGTCACAATGGAACTGTCCAGGTTAAAACCTGCCCAATAAACAAGATAAGACAAAAAAGTGGCCTATTCCCCTGTTGTTTGTGTCACAATGACCACATGATTAAGTTACCACTTCACAACTCTACAGTACCAATCCTCTGGGCTTTTGGTACAGTTCTTAGTGTGTCAAAGGTTGCGGGTTCGATTCCAGCAAGGGACTAATCCCCCATTATTGTTGCATTTGCACAATGCTTAGCAAGCACAACATTAAAAACCCAATTACGAAATAGTTAGTAACACAATAACAACACACATTTAGAACACACACCCCCAAAGCCCTTATAATAGTGATTACCATAGCACTTTTCTCAAGAACAAGTCAAATCACTTCACACTGTATAGTTTAACTCCCATCCACCACTAACGTGTAGCAGTTTCATACCACACAGTTCACAGTAACAGACTCCGTGTCTGAAAATAACATCTAGCTGTCGATTATCATAAACCACAACCTTCTGGCCACTGAAAAACGTCCAAACTGGCAACTGAATAGAGAAACTGCAGTCTCTTAGATAGTTAATCATTTCATATCCTCTCCAGGCACCTGAAATATATTAGTTTCCAGGGTGTGCTGACACTGACATTTTCTGCACATATTGGCAACTAAAATCAACATGTTGCCAGTTCAGAGACACGTTGCCAGTTCAGCCCTTCTCTATCCAAACAGCCCTTCCTGATTGTGCTCAGTGGACCCTTTCCGCCTGTGCTCAGTGGTTCTGAAGAATATCTTCAACATTATAGACCTATGGCTATTTCTGAGATGCCATAGGTCCGTATTCGCATTTTCCAACACAAATCAGTGATTCTGGCCTATGGTCCACGTATAGCTTTGGGAATTTTCTTGGGAATTATTTATCTTGGGGAATTTCCCTATTGTGAAAAATGACCAATATTTCTAGCCACAAGCCTAGCCACAATTAGCTGTGGGGTAGTGGGAGCTGGCTGCACAAACACTTGTAAAGGTTACACTGGCATACAGTAGGTTGCATAGTAATGACATCTGGCCCATGCCGTGGTTAACCAGCCTGCCAGTAGATTTGGCTAGCCTAGCACACTTCTTTATTTCTCCTTCAGCAGGTCGGCTCCTCCCATCTTCTCCTCCCAGGGGAGGCATGCAGCCTGTCTCTGATCTGATGAGGGTGTGAGGGAGGTCTGGCGGTGGTCTAGGAAACCCAGGAGTGAACTCTGCCGCACGCACCCAGACAGAATGAAAAATGCATGGGGGCCACTGGAGAAGTTTCAGTCTGGTTGGTAAGGTCCTCGTTCTCCCTGGCTCTGTCTCAGTTACTCTCTCTGTCCCTCCGTTTCTTCTCTCTCGCTCCTCTCTTTCTCCTCCCTCTTTCATTATTTACTTCCATCTCTCTGCCTGCTTATGTCTCCTCTCTCTCGCTCCCTACCTCCCCCCCATCTCTCCTTGTGGTTTCACAATGGCATCAGCCCAAACTCTGTATTGGAAAAGCTAGTTAACCTCGCCATGCTAAACTCTCTTCTTTACAAGGCCTATCAAAAAGAGGCTGTCTACTTCATACTCTAGAACACTGGTTCCCAACCAGGGGTACTAGGACCACTGGGGGTACTTGGCCTATCTACATGGGGTACTTGAGAAGACGTATGAGACCATAGGACTACTGGTCAATTGGACACGAGGGGGTACTTCACGGGTACTCCGGGCAGATAAAAAGGTTGGAAACCACTGCTCAAGACTAGAATAATGAATAGATAGACAAGGCTTAGGCCACTCAGACAATCTCACACAATAGACCTCATGTCAAGGTGACTAAAACAGCTCCGCTTCCTAAGACAACCGGATTGGGACATGTTCATGTGTTTGTCGGTTTAACAAGCTCTACTGTATGGTCAAGACTTTTAGAGCATTAAGCGCCAGTGTGAAACATGCCTAGCTGAAGTGGATATACTTTAGTGCTTTGGAGTCTTTGGAGTAGGACTATATAATTAGTGGCCACTATGCAGGAATGTTTGTACTTTTATCCACAATGGTTTCCATCATTCTGACGCTGCTAATATTTTTACCCTGTTTCTTTGCCTCTTATGTATCAAATGAGCAGATTACAAGGCATAAAGTACATTTGAAATGGACAAATATTCTGCATGCCACAGAGAAGGAGAATGGAGAATGTTGGCAGAGAGACAGAACCAGTGCTAACATTGTCCTTTATCTCTCTTATCGCCTGTATCTCTGATGTCATGCCCAGGCCAGGCTATTAGGGTTACAGACAGCCACACCTCTGATTGGCCCTTGAGAGGTTATGTGGGTGGGACCTTTATGCATAATGGAGAACATGACAGCTGTGCAGGTGTTCTGATCACTGATCTATGTTCCAATAGCTCTCTACCAAACAATTCCTTTCTCTATCCCTTTTTTGTTCTCTCTTTTGTTTCCCCTGTCACTTTATCTGTCTCTCTCACTCACTCTCCCTCTCTCTTATTTCTTCCACACACACAGCATTAACTCGAGGACCATTATATATTGAGGACGCTCTTTAAATGCCACAAATGAAAATGCAAGCCATTGCCATAAATGCCTCTTACACATTAATGGTAGCCTGCGGCATTAGAGAGTTGTGTCTCCCATTTGGCCCCTCCAGAGAAAGTATATTTCCCTCCGAGTCTCCTGTATGAGAGAAACCCTGAGACAAGCCCGGAGATCCTTCGGTTAGAAGAAGCCGTTTAGGGGGGGGACACACGGGTCATAAAATGAAAAGCTCGGATCTAAATCATTCAGAAGATCACAAGAAGAAGCTGCTGCAAGCTTAGTGAGGGCGGTGTGCACGAGCAGATGTAGAGGTAGTCATGGTGATCGTCATTGATTAGCTTATAGATGACCACATCCGTCATGCATGGTATTCAACAAAGGTCAGAAGGAAGATCTGAAATAATAGCTTCGAAAATGCATAACATGTCCATACAAAAGTCATTTTAAAGTCATTTAGTATACCCTATGCTGCTTATAAGGAAAGCAGGACCCTGCTATGTCATTTTCCTGGTAGAACGCATGAAAGTAGCCTACTCCTTATACAAAAATGCATAACATGTCCATACAAAAGCCCTGTTAAAAGTCCTTATTATGCCCCGCTGGTGTCTATGCAAAGCAGGACCTGTCTATGTAATGTTCCTGTTGGAGCACCTGAAAGTACTTATACTTGGGCTGAAATCTTTGCTTGGTAGGTTGGCCAAGAAAGGCTTACAGAGCAAGATGCATCAATTCCATCCCCTTGTGTCCAGGCGCCGCTGATGCACCAGTCTGCATGCAAGCTATTACCCAATTTTGTTCAGACAGGGTTAAATAACCACAAATCCTATATCAAACAAATGAAAAAGTAGACAATTCACAGACAATTAATATGTTCAATCTTACCTGAAAGAAGTTTTTACAAATTCCGCAGGAACGTCAGAGCCGTACGTTGCGCTTTTGTGCAGGTGTTTCAAACGTAGCCTACCCCGATGCTCCAATCGTATCGTCTGACTGTCAGCGATGAGTCGAATGGGTGAAACAGCAAAGAAAAATAACCGGTAAGTGAGCAAAAAAAAGATTAAACGCGCTACACCTTCAGCATATAGGTCAATTGTCTGCTCCACGACTAATATTCGGCATCTGCCTCATGTCCAATTTGGAGATATCTGATCTAAATCGTGATAGACGCTTGGCGCAGGTACTCACTCCCTGTACGCCGGTGGCGAGGCTGCGGGTGAGGAGCTGAATCGGTTTGAACAAAGAGGCGAGCACTGACAGACAGACGGTTCCATCATTCAATGGAAAATAAGAGGGGGAGGCGAGGATTGGAGGAACGGATTGATTTTACATGACCATAATCCGATACCATACATAAACCTAAGGTTGATCCCTTGTCTCTGAATTAAATTAAAATTGGCACATCATGAGATTATAACTAGACTGGAGATCTCTACTGAGTTTTTAACAGTGGTGGGAAGGTACCCAATCGTCATACTTTAGTAAAAGTATAGATAACTTACTAGAAAGTTACACAAGTAAAAGTGAAAGTCAGCCAGTAAAATACTACTTGAGTAAAAGTCTAAAAGTATTCGGTTTTAAATATACTTAAGTATCAAAAGTAAAAGTATAAATAATTTCAAATTCTTTATATTAAGCACACCAGACAGCACGATTTTCTTGTTTATTTTACGGATAGCCAGGGGCACACTCCAACACTGAAACATAATTTACAAACAAAGCATTTGTGTTTAGTGAGCCCACCAGATCAGATGCAGAAGGGATGACCAGTGATTTTCTCTTTAAGTGCGTGAATTAGACCATTTTCCTGTCCTGCTAAGCATTCAGAATGTAACGAGTACTATAGGGTGTCAGGGAAAATGTATGGAGTAGAAAGTACATTATTTTCTTTGGGAATGTAGTGTAGTAAAATTCAAAGTTGTCAAAAACATAAATAGTAAAGTGAAGTACAGATACCCCAAAAAACTACTTAAGTAGTACTTCAAAGTATTTTTACTTAAGTACTTTACACCACTGAAAATAGTCCTAGGCTTACATAAAAGTAAATGCACCTCCAGTAATTCATGTATCATTCACTTGGTTTGTGTAGCCTATGTATTCTTAATGCCAACTAAAATGCATCTTATTTCTCATATTCAGGCTTAAAATAGTTCATAAAACACACAGCACTGTAACGATCGTCTTGCGGTGAGAGAGAGGACCAAAACGCAGCGTTGTATGCAGACATAATGGATATTTATTAAAGAAAGACGAAACACAAAAACTCTTACACAAACTACAAAACAACGTAGACAGACCTGCACTTGAGAACTTACATATAGACACGAAGAACGCACGAACAGGAAAGACTAGCCAAACGAACGAACAAACGAAACAGTCCCATGTGGTGCAACAGACACAGACACAGGAACAATCACCCACAAACAAACAGTGAGAACAGCCTACCTTAATATGGTTCTCAATCAGAGGAAACGTCAAACACCTGCCTCTAATTGAGAACCATATCAGGCAACACATTTAACCCCACATAGAAACACATAACATAGACTACCCACCCAGCTCACGTCCTGACCAACTAAACAAAGTTAAACAAAGGAAAATAAGGTCAGGAACGTGACAAGCACATATTTCTACCTCACTGATAAGTGTTATAAGTGTTAACACCTAGCAAAGCAAGGTTAGTGGCTGTGAAATTGCACATGTAACATTAGTGAGCGCCCTGCCCTCCCTTGTCGGTGCCACAGTTCTCCGGTAGCCAACATAATAAATGCCTTATAGACACATAGTTGTCTGAGATGTATCATTTGGCTAACTCAACACGGCAGCAGCCCACATTGCAGCACTGCAGTGCAGTGGGGTTAATACCAACGCATCTGCATCCATCCTCGTTATAAACCCCAACATAAGAGGAGGAAATCTTCTTTTTGGTGTTGACATTAGGCCCAATGCTGCATATTTAAAAAAAGATATGGCTGTGTGTTGTGTATCTAGTCGTGTCTTAACGGAGGTAGTTGTTTGGCTTCAAAGACACCAATTAGAATGAGTCTGCTTCCATGACATTGAACTCAAGGGAACATAGTGTTCTGAAAAAAAAGGTCACTCTGTATCCCTGAATATGACAGGTTCTCCATTATTTAAGCCACACACACACACACTTACACGCACTTACACACACACACACACTCACCATTCAGGTTACATGGTCAGGAAAAAGCCAGGGCCGTTTTGACTGATGATAGTCACTCCTGTTAACTTCTCCGGATCTTATAAAGAGAGCTAACTGTTGCTAAATCAAAGTGTATGGGGATCAGAATTTTAAAAAACAATATCACTTGTATTTACCCTCAGTTAAGTACAACCAGTCCTTTGATAGAAAGAGGGTAGTTTGTTGAGGTATCTCAGAGTGATGCAGAAAAACGGATATATTGAACAGTAAGAGGTCTGACTAACTCTTCTCTCTCTGCGTTACTCAACAGTAAGAGGTCTGACTAACTCTTCTCTCTCTGCGTGACTCAACAGTAAGAGGTCTGACTAACTCTTCTCTCTGCGTGACTCAACAGTAAGAGGTCTGACTAACTCTTCTCTCTCTGCGTTACTGAACAGTAAGAGGTCTGACTAACTCTTCTCTCTCTGCGTGACTCGACAGTAAGAGGTCTGACTAACTCTTCTCTCTCTGCGTGACTCAACAGTAAGAGGTCTGACTAACTCTTCTCTCTCTGCGTGACTCAACAGTAAGAGGTCTGACTAACTCTTCTCTCTTTGCGTTACTCGACAGTGAGAGGTCTGACTAACTCTTCTCTCTCTGCGTTACTCAACAGTAAGAGGTCTGACTAACTCTTCTCTCTCTGCGTTACTCGACAGTAAGAGGTCTGACTAACTCTTCTCTCTCTACGTTACTCAACAGTAAGAGGTCTGACTAACTCTTCTCTCCCTGTGTTACTCAACAGTAAGAGGTCTGACTAACTCTTCTCTCTCTGCGTTACTCAACAGTAAGAGGTCTGACTAACTCTTCTCTCTCTGCGTGACTCAACAGTAAGAGGTCTGACTAACTCTTCTCTCTGCGTGACTCAACAGTAAGAGGTCTGAC